>NW_008751795.1:669580-693544 GCF_000715545.1 Opisthorchis viverrini
ACTTACCCCAGTTAGGTCGTTCCCAGCTGTTGGCCTATTTGATAGCTCTTTGGATGTATCACACCACTTACGAGGGTGAGTCCCATTTAGTCTTTTCGATCCCCGACCGTCTTGAATTGTATAAACGTTCCCCCAACGGTCGGTAAGGACAAACTGGACTTGCCTCCGACTGCTCAGCTTATGCGGCCCCACTCCACTCTTTCCAGGGTTCTGATGATCCTTACATTCGTGCCTTTGGGAAATGATCGTGTCTTTCTAACTGCAGTTTTCTGTTTAGTCCTTTTTTGAACGGCGGCCAAGTATTCTCGAGCTCTCCTCCTTTCCTCTCCTAGCTTCTCCAGAGACAAGCGTGTCGTCGGCTACAACCCAATTTCCTTATCAACTAAAAGGCCCGGATATGGACCGTACACCAGCATGAACGGGGTTTTGCCTGCGGTTAGCTGTACCGAAGCGCGATGTGCTAACACAACTATCGGCAGTTCACTTCCCACTCGCCTCCTTTGGCCGCCAGCCACTCGTTGATCCTTCGGTTAATGCGTTCGGTTAGGCCGTTTGTTAGCGGGTCATAGGGTGCCGTTCTTATCCGTTAATAGGAAGGCCAGCTCCAAACTTAAGTGGACTGCTCAACTGTTAATGGATTTAATTGGTTGTTCTTCATTTGCCCTTGACAGACGAGTTCTATTTTTAGCATCACTTTTTGACCCACCTGGAAATTTCCACGTGAGCTTTATAAACAGCCAGTTATCGGCTGCACATGACACACCTGTACGCATCTGTGTTCAACAGATAAGCTGATTCGCACGTTCATTGGCTTCTGGTTTGGTTAAGCGAATCAGGCTATCAAGCGTCTATCCAGACACGGGTTCACCGTATTAAGAAGACATTGAGAAAACTCTAGTTCGTAACAGCCGTCTGATGTCAAGCTTCTGCGTGCAATTCGCCCTCAATGAAAGGTCCCTGATCCATTAGGATGATTTTTGTGGTTGGCCGCGAATTGATGCATTACCACTCCACTGATCATCGTCGCCCGCTGATTTGATACGCTTACCGCCTCAACCCATCGCGACAGATGCACTTCATTACCATGATATATTAATTTTCGTTGGTTTTTCACCTGAAAGAGGCCGATGACATCAACGGACCACAACTCTGACACAGGGATGGGTTCTATGGGATGAGTTGCCCATGTCCTATCCCCTTCCATCACTCGGCACCGCTTGGAAGGCACCACAAAATTTATCACCTCACTTTTCATCCCGAGCCAATAGGTCCGTTGCCGAAGCAACTCATATTTATTAGTGCATCCTGTGTGTACCATCTCATGGCATTCGAAGATCAGCTTCCGTCTCAAGATGCGAGGTGTCATGAGCAGCACAACATTAGAATCGGTGACGTTCAAGGAAATTATGCCAGCTTCACTCAGGCTCAGCCTAATGGAAGGCTTCTAATTCTTTGTCTCCCTCTCCGTTTCCGAAACTCCTTCCATAAAAACAAGGCGGCTGCAACCTTCCGTAACACAGGATCCTGCCTTTGGAGTTGCACCAAAGTATCAAGATCCACTTCGACGACGAGGCTATTAGCACCAGTCATGATCTTGGAGGCCTCATCTCAAGCCTCTGGTCTTGACCGCCAATCAGCCAGGTGATCTCCTTACTTGGCACGTGCCGGATCGTGAAGTGGTACTATTGTAACCGGAGTGCCTAGCTTGCGAGCTTTCCCCGAGGACATCTGATAGTCTTGATCCATTCGAGAGACAGTTTTTCCACACACTTCACACAGCTCAAATTATTTTCGCGGAATGTCCGCCAGTCAAATCAGTAACAGGTTCAATGTAGTGTCGTCCATTTGTTTTGTACATCAAATCTATCATGTGTTGTTCGTTCACGAAAGTCCAAACTTTTATTTGGCAGTCTCAGCTTTATACATTTAGTAAATCACAACTGGAGCATGCGTCACATTGCCGATTCCCAGGACTTGTTAGCAGTGTTCGCGCGCGCGAGACCTGTCCGCCCACTTGCATCAACACCACACAGATAACAGTCTTCAAACTCTGGATTACTACAAATGCACGACGATGAGATATTGGGCGGTAAGCTATTGTGCGTGGTTAGTTTTGTTATTTAGTGGCAAACAAATGTGTCAGCTTCAACCAGCATAAATTGTTCACGGCTGGTTGGTGGACCATTGCGATGTATGGCTTTATGCATTGTGTCCATGTGAAAATACTGGAACGCATACCCGATTTTGCATTGACCGAGACATTGGGTAAATTTCACTGCAAACGATCTCTGTTGACTTCCACACAATCATATATTCTACAGCGCACCACACTGTGCGATTTACCTAAGAACGAGGCCTTTAAATATTTCTTACGAATATCAGTGTCCCAGAGGTCCATCGGCTGTTTTTGGACACAATGAATTCAGCCCCCCTTACCAACTCAAAACGAACTTACCTATCGGACAAAACTCGAGATCATGGTAGGCAGCTAAAAAAACTTCGAATAATTCCAGGCAACCACTGGAGCTGTGGAAGATGCTATTCAGTCTGAAGTGGAACTGAAAGCCCGATGAGACCAGTTGACGGCTGCTCAGCCGGTTGTTGAACAGTGACTTGTACTGACTGGCTAACTGCCCAACATTCGCCCTGTACTCTGGCCAACCTGGAACTTACCTATCTAGCAGAATAGTTAGTAGATATTCCCGTTACTGCTGGTTTGTTGCCAGTATTTCCATTCTGCTGCTGAGAACAATCGACAGAGATCAGATGAGCGAAATCTTCAACAACTCACATCCAAAAATTTAATTTAATCGCGAGTTGAAACGGTAAGACAACGGTGTCCTGTTTGCCTTGTTAGTAGAAGGACATAGCTCTGTTCATCTTTCAGTTACAGAAACCACATCACGTGGTCACATATTGACCGATTTCACACTGCGACAAACCATTAAGTGACCTGGGGCAAAGTAATTCCACAAGATGGGTGAAACTTCCATTCGTAAAGTAGTCACTAGAGAAACCAGTTCATAGGTGACCACGTAATGTGGTTTTCGTAACCGAAAGTTGAGTGGTGCTGTATCCTGTCTAAGTGAAAGCTAATCACACTAATGTTGGGCTGAACCGTTCAGTGCCCAACCATTGACCGGAAGGTCGCGGGTTCGAAACCCTGAGTTTCGTGAGATGTGCACTACTGATGACTCCCAATAAAGATGAAACAACTGTACGGTGCTTCCCGGCTTCCGGCATAGATTTGGCTCACTGGCAGGGCAAAATTTTAATCAAAATGAATAGTCAAGAGAACCCCTTGCTGTGAAACGTTAATCCCAAATGATCGACTGGCATCTTCTGAACACCTTCCAACTCTGGGCATGTTCACTGAAGTTTGTCATGAAAGTTTCAGTGTGAATGAGATCGATTTACACTGGACAGAGTTTTTACAGCTGACGGCATCTCTCCTGTGTGAAAAAACTTTTGGTTTTTCTCCTGGTCTGGGTCGAGCAGAAAGTAGTAGACTGATTGCGACTGCTAATCAATACCGGACAGCATCTCGTCTACCCGTCAAACAGACGACCTTAGAGTGTGGATTATGGCGTCATTTTTACTTACTGGAACAGAGTCAACAGCTAACGTAGGTAAAATTCCTGTGGTGATAATGAGCAATCAATCTTCATACAAAAGTTGACCGGAAACAATAAATAAGTTGGATAACATTTGTGAGTTTTCGGGTGATCGGACAACCTGCTGTATCCGTTTCGCCATAAATTCAAGGAACATAGGGGAGTGGTTGACACTCATTAAGCAAAAGTGCACGATTTGGGATTTAGGCTTTGCTGAAGGCCAAAGGATCATCCCGATGTATCTCGTTTCGGTCTTTCGCTCTTTTCATTCCCGAAACTGGCCTGTAAGTAGATGCGTAGCATTCAGTCCGTTTTGAATCCTGTCTGTGATCGATTAGCTTGACCGTCTTTTGATATCGGCGGAGGAACCCCGATCTTTTGGTACACTGTTCAAACCAAAAGTGAAATTTCTAGTCCTAACTCGAAGTTTTCATTTGGTTTTGTTATGAACAAAGGTGGAGTTGAAGTTTGTCTCGGTAGCACGTGGGACTGTCGGGAAAAATGTTGCAGAAAAGGCCTTTCTGGGACTACCAAAGTTTGCCGCTTGCTTGATACTTCGAGTTTAGTAGGAATGCGACAAGGCCTGTCCCTGATGTCAGTCAGAGTGACAAACGATGACAAAATTATTTGACACCTGAGCAGAACATTCTGAAATGGATATTTGCTTCGGTGTAGTGAGACAGGACAACCTGGCGCATTGTAATAAACCCTGTCAGTAAAGTGAATCATTCATCTAACTAGAGCCAAAATGATCGAATAATTGACATCTTTTTCTACATAATTTTAAGGCTTGGAGTTTTGTGCATGGTGTCATTTTTGATAAAAACATGTATGGCACATACTACACAGCCCAATAATGCATACCCAGCACACACGACCAACTGGCCACGTTGGGAACCAGTGACCATCCTCTGGTTCAGATCGGACATACCAAATGCAATCTTGGACAGCTATTGACCATTGTATGCTTGATTGACCTGATGATCTGATATCATTATGAGATCTCTACTTCGCTGATACATTCCTCGGCAGCATGGTTTCCTTACTGAAGGTGTTAAGGCCATTATATCAACTGCTTGTTCGTGAATGGCAGCTATGAGCTAACTGAGACGGGAGCATTTCACCTTTCATTTGTCTCAAGTGTCACACGGTGGTTCAAGGGGTTGTTTTGCTTTTTTAACGGACAGTTAAGATCTGTTATCGAACTTTGCCCCCCACCAGTCACAAAAAAGCATTTCTGCTCATAGTGTCCGTTGGTTATAACGTTGCGCAACTGTACCAGTGGGCTACCACTCCAGTATTCAGGCACCAGTTGATGCTCTTTCTTGACAGATAAACGTAAATAAGTCGTCCGGAGACGAAAATTTTGACGCTTTTGTAAACGACATAAAACGCCTAGATAGAGATTTCGATTGTGTTCACCTTGGATCCTGAGTACTTTGTTAGAACAAATTTTTCAGCGTTGAGATTCCCTGCTTATGTTAGATGCGTATCTAACGTTTCTAGACAAGATAGCTGCAATCAGTTCCTCCGTTCTAATGCAATACGGCAGCTTCGCGCCTAATGCACCAGCCTGATGCAAATACACTTCCGCAGTTACATTTACTGGCTCCGAAGTGACAGTGAGTCGGTGTGCGTTCACTCTGTGTGATTGCAGCTTAAAACTACTTCGGATACTTTTTATGAGGGTTGGTGACAACGATTACATACCAAATGTGTGGGTCCAGATATTGGTAAGATTTAGTCACTTCCTGTCATTTACTCATCTAATGACATCAAGATATGCATCGGTGTGTTTAATCAGTTCTCCGATATGTAAGCACAGTTCACACAAGTTAAAGTCTACAATTTTTTGCTCTTGAGATTTAATTATTTATTCCATTTGGATGTGCCACACACACGCAGTTGGCCAGAGGAATAGTTTTGTTAACACTAACGGGAGAAAACATCACAATAACCACTCCAAGCTTATCCGTCGCAAAACATTTCACAAATGCTTAGAGAAAATCAGGGATCAACTGATGCACTTTTGGGGCGTAAGCAGCACTGCTACCTAGATAGCACTGTTCTTATTAACAGTCCTACTAATTTTCAGTCTTTCACAATAAAAAACACGGATTGAATTCTAGCGTTCCTGATTCGGCATATGCTATTGATTAAAAAACTTACTGTTACCACTTACATATTGCACTCGCGTCACAGCATGTATCGTACCGTGTCTGTTTATTCTTGTGGCTCGGAAGTGTTAGTTAGACACGATCAGCAACCTCGAAAAGTGTTTCATCATATATCTCTGTTGGTATTTTTCAGTCAAGCGAACAATTTCTATCGTAGCGCGTCTCAGGTGGACCGAAAACATTTGGAATGCAGTACAAGTTAATCCTCCCATCATATATGCCGAGAATTCCTCATAGGTTTGCGCAAATAAACGACCATATTACGTGTTGTGTACGTGACTTTGTAGGCTGAAATCGCCTGACCAGTTTACGGTATCAGTTTATTGGTTATCCGCCAAGTCATGTAATTTTAGTTCACATCATTATGCGCTAAATACACGTTACTGGCGCATCTCTATCTGCATTATCTTCTTTTTTCGTGGGTTGGTTCAAGTAGGCACAAGGAACAAGGCTACGTAGTGTACATTCGTCAGCACAACTAATCCATTCGAGAAAGTTTTACCCAGCATTAGCGTCAAATTGATGGTAGGATAGTCCTTTCACCGTATATACTAAACGTCAACAAGATTCCGATAGACTTAGGCCTTTCCTAGAGAAATATCAAGCAGATAATTGGGCTCAAAATCCAACCACTGTATTGATGAAGCAGACGTATAAACGGTCGGAAGATTTGATGATCCACTTCAGAGAACGGTGCAAGGGAACCAAATTGGAGCCGAGAGTACATCCATTTTGAGACAAGAATATGAATATCTTACAGTGTTTGACCGATGGGAAAACGGAAGATTGCGGTTTCAACTCTCCCCAGATTTATACTTTTTGTGCCTTATTGATTTGAACAAAAATGCAACTGTTGCACAGTGCTTCCTAGCTTCCGTTACAGGATGGATTAAACAGCAGGATAAAATCTCTGCTGGGGTAAACAACAACTTTTGGTGCGCATTCATTTAAGGACTCATGCAAAATTTTATACATAAATCGTATGTCAAGGTGATTGTCTTTTCGAATCCGTGGAGATCGCTTAGTTTTTTTGAATCGTGGTAATAAGAAATAAAATTCCAGTTCAAGTGCCACGCACCTGATCGACCTTAATCTCACCGGTAAATGAGATCGAGTTTCTACGAACTCAACTACTTGTTGCTACCGAGTGAGTGCGCATCAGATCGCACTAACCCGGTCTTTGTGCATCAGAACTCAACTGACCAGCTACATATGCAATCCGGAAGAAAACCCTTGTCATGAGTCAAGTGCAATCGGTGGGTTGTCAAACAACGTACGTTTCTCAGTTGTGAATTGCTCAGAGGTCCACCCAGAGGCAATACATGTTCACTCTCCTGTTGGAAAAGAATATACAGAATAATGGATCACTCCCATGGAAATTGATTACACACCAAGGTATAAACTATTCGTAGATTTTATTCCTATGATGTACACTTGTTGGCGTGGAATGTTTTGGAAGAGGCGTGCTTTATATGAGACATTTGTAACCTACTCGAGTTACGGATTTCAGCAATAATGTTAGTAGTAGTATTAGTAGTAGTAGTTAGTAGTAGTAATGACGACGGTATATTTTACCATTATTAAGTATGATATAATTAACGTGTTTTATTGAGAAACAGAGTAGTCCGTTTGGTCGTCCACATTACTGATGGGTGTGTTCTGTTTGGGATTCGTGTCCATCAGTAGCATTCTCACGTACCTTTCATGCATTCTATCTGATGTATTTCTCAACACGAAAGCATTGCTCTAACGACCTTCCGTAATTTTACCATCTAAGTTTTTTTGGTCATATGACCAATAGCGATGAGAAAACCAAAGATCAGTCATAAATTCGGAGTTGAAAGCAATGAAAAATAGATGTATATCAGAATTGTACTTGTATTTGTATTTGTATTTGTATTTAGTGTGTTCGCTGAGACTTTTGCCGTCTTTTCGCCGTCTTTTGCTTTTTGAATACCGAATATTGCTGCACTGTATTCTCTAATAGACAGAGTTAACAAGTTTTCCACTTAAGTGTCGAAAGCTTTGGATACGACAGACTTTGAGAACTGCGAAATTTAACACAACTACAGTGTTAGTGGTCTTTATTCCCCCCACTTGTCACCTCATAACTTACATGGTCTATTGTTATTCAAGTTGTAGTTCATACTGAAATAATGGATAGCCCAATCCATTTGAAACATATTTTGTGTTGTCAGAACCCTCGCTATATTGGTTCAGGGGTAGTATTGTGCGGCGATACAGATTGACCCAGTTGAGAAGTGACATTACTGACTAGTGAGTTTCCTTCAGGTTGCTTACACCTTTCGATCAGTTAGGATACCCACTCTCAACAATAAGGCTGGTTCGATAATCTGTTTATGGTTAAACACCGTAAGTAACTGAATGGTTCCGCTAGAACAACATACAACCAACCCTCAGGCATTTAGCCTTCTCTAGCGCCATAGCATCCCGATTATAACGCATTGCATTCCAGGGAAAATACTGATTTTAAACGGAGTTTCATACCTACTTTATGAAAGATACTGAAGCGGTTTTCCTCGATAAAACATTGCTCATACTGTTCATGAAACGCTTTGACAATACAAGTGGGATTGTTTCGCGAATATGTTACTGTCGCGGAGATTGTTACAACTGAAACAATAGGGGGGTTTTGTGAAGCAAGGTCGACTGGGAATTATTGTGAGCGAGAGCTCCAGCCAACATTCAGTTATATCTTTGGTTGACTTGGCGCTACTTTGCAAATGAACCTACAGATTCATTTACTTACAATCCAGTTCTGCTTCTGGGGACAGGTTGGGCTGAACGTTCTGAGTCTGTGGTAATCAGAAAAACTGTGGTCGAAGTCAATGCTAGAGTGTAGGTCTTTTGCAAGCAATTAACACCTAGAATAAATGATAGGAAATTCGCATGATAGATTTGGACAGTTCAGAAACAAAATGAGCACAAGGGCTATTAAGGATCTTGTAGAAATTTTCTTTTTGAAGTTGCATTCAGTAACAGGCTATGTGGTTGCTTTAGCATCAAACGACAACCGAAGTTCTCTCAAGAACACCCGGACTGCTTTTCTGGTTTTGTGCAAATAACTTCGTTCCCAAGTGAACAATTAATCAAAACTCACGGAATCGACCCTGCGAATATCTCCACATCACATGGAATCGCATGATGAAGCGATAGTTTGACGTGGGAACGTGGAGATCGAGGTGTGTTCATTTGATTGTTCTTCCTATATCGAGCACAAAACACTTAAAATAAGCCTCGGAACGCTGAAAAATGTGTAGCACGAGTGGAACTTCACTGTGAATTTTTCTATTTTCCCAAAGCAATGTATTTTTTGGCAGAGCAGAAAGATAGGACGGAGAACGAGAACAAACCAGAACAAAATAACGACGAAAACAAAACTTCAAGAAAAAAGGTCTTCCTGATACAGAAATAGATTCTTAGTTTGGTTAACGAAATTCAATTAGACTGGTATCGAAATTTAAGGATTCCAGGACTGTGGAGTGCAGAAAAGATAGTCTGTTTACAAACTTGAACAAACTCTATCAACAGTCGACCCTTTTGTTTTGACTGAAACCATTTTTCAAGTGGGGTACAAAGATGGAACAAAAAAGGGTACAAAAAACAAAAGTAGCATGTTTACCGGGAATTCCCAGTTTAGCTTCTGTTACGAAGCAGATTAGACTTTAGGTCACAACACTCTTGTTGTTCAATACGATTACCATCCAACCCCGATTAGAACAAAAGATGATCTTAAAAAAGATTTATTGCTCAAACAGTATACCATATGAAACTGATAGTGACTAGCGATTTGTTGTCTACAGGACTGACGAAAAATCTACAACTGATGCAGACTATACTCCCACACAGGAAACGGACTTTGCATAGAAACCCAGACGGAATTCCTTGAAAATCTCATTACTCATAGAGCGCACATAGCGTTGCAATTGTTAGAAACAAAAGCGCGGAACTAAGAATGTTTCTCAATAAAGCCGAACAAAAGAGGATCAGAAGACAGCAAATCATTAGCTTGTCGTGGTAAATTGTCAGATATAGGAGTTCCGTTAGACTAAGAACTTACACCTTACTGCTTCTGCTACAACCTGGGCTCCAGACAACATCACTCGTTCATTTGAGACAGATAGAGGTGATTTGCACACATTTAGAAACGGGAGAATCTAAGTATTCTTATTAACTCTTTTTCTTGAAGGAGACCATTCACAAATTTTGTGAAAAACCTTCAACAGCCCACTTCCGGTCTCACCCTTCTTGGGACCCATCAGGTAGTCGCGGTTCCAGAGGTTCCACCAAATTTATGTAAATGGATGGACGGTTTCAATGAACACTTTTGCATCTTATATCGCAGGGTGATTATCCTAGCTTGTGTACGGAAAAAATACCAACAGCTCAAATAGATCAAGAAAGTCCACCACAAAGTGAGGCATAAGAACAAGCGTTCTTTCCCAAAATAGCTGTGAGTGCAGAGTCAAACCTGAGTTAACCATGAATGATACCACACAAATTCAACCGCTTAAAGCAGGTATCGAAACAGCGAAATACACTCACTTGCAAATGCCTTCATACCAGTTTGGTTTTGACGATAGAATCATCCAGAACCCGCGTTTTTAATGATGTTTTTAATGTTCACAAAATCAAACACTCAGAGTGTTCTCTGTGGGAAACTTCCTCAAACAGCTAGGAGAACCCATTTCAAAGATATGTCTTACAACTACCAATCGAAGCAACTTAAATCTGTTAAATTTTCAGCAAAAAATGTTCTAGATGGTGTTCTGTTAGCTGAACTTGGTAATCGAGTTGCAGTAAACCGACGTAATGATAAAAAATTCCACTTCTTCTACTGGCAGAGGATAGTCAAACTAACCAGAGAAATACGCCGAGAGGCAATCAACCGGCAAACATAGAAACCAGATAACGACAGAAAAACGGCCTAGCGCCACGCGCAGAGGTCAAGGTCGGCAGTCATCCGAAGGTCGGTTAGTCCAGCCAAACAACATAATCGATCATCCGGACGACCACTCAACCAAAGACCACCACGCAGCCGACGAGAGGCATACAAACACGAATGTAGAACTGCACAACGCTGTCCCAACGATGCCGCGCTAAAAAACGACCCAACTTAATTTGTCACGCAGTGGTAACCTTACATACAACAAAACACGAGCCATCTACGAAGCCTGATCAAAGTTGTGCTGAATAACTGGAATGTAAATCCACGGCATCTTAGCGGACGCCTTTGAAACAGGCATTGAAACGCGGCCTTGTGCGAACACTCACGAGACCATGGACGAGGCCAGCCGACTTCGACGCTCAGTGACGTAAGGCTTGATGAAATCCAGCATAGCGACCGGGATAACATGCTGAGTGGACTACGTCAGCTCTGTGAGTTAGACACTGAGCCGGAAAATTAACACAATGGTTGGGTCTGTGTAGGATACTGGAGCTGATGTCATCGAAAGTGGAGGCTCTTGCAACAGAGTCGGGCTCCCATAGTGGACCGTTTTTAATCCGGTACTAGAGGCCTGTCTAACATTGTTACTATGACGAACGGGCAGTCGGTTGTTTCAAAGCCGGCAACGGAAGAGAAATTATGGGAATTTGTGACAAACTATCACACACGGGAGGATCGGTAACGTAGGCGACTCATATCATAGGTCGATTTTCTCACTTACGGTTGTCATTGCCAAGTGGATCGAGAATTCGAGGAGAGTATGGTGTATCACGCGGAAGTGCAACACTCAGCAATATGCACAAAAACCACGCAGGAACATTGCGGCAGATGCGAAAATTCTGGTGCGATACTTTGGGTGTATTCTCGTTTTTAGAGCACAAGGAGTATTTTACACCGGATTAACCAGGGAAGCAGTTCATACACGAATAGCAAGGATTATGACCAGGTGCAATAATTTTGTTAAGCAGCTCACGTTGAATAGAAAGTTTATTTGGTTGTTTGAGCAAATATTTTGGCAAAAATTGCTGAATCTTTTTTATTATCAGGCAATGCGACTGGTGAGCATTGTTGTTGCTGTTCTCGACTGGTGACAAAGCGTTTACAGCGAACAAAACACGAGCCATCTACGAAGCCTGATCAAAGTTGTGCTGAATAACTGGAATGTAAATCCACGGCATCTTAGCGGACGCCTTTGAAACAGGCATTGAAACGCGGCCTTGTGCGAACACTCACGAGACCATGGACGAGGCCAGCCGACTTCGACGCTCAGTGACGTAAGGCTTGATGAAATCCAGCATAGCGACCGGGATAACATGCTGAGTGGACTACGTCAGCTCTGTGAGTTAGACACTGAGCCGGAAAATTAACACAATGGTTGGGTCTGTGTAGGATACTGGAGCTGATGTCATCGAAAGTGGAGGCTCTTGCAACAGAGTCGGGCTCCCATAGTGGACCGTTTTTAATCCGGTACTAGAGGCCTGTCTAACATTGTTACTATGACGAACGGGCAGTCGGTTGTTTCAAAGCCGGCAACGGAAGAGAAATTATGGGAATTTGTGACAAACTATCACACACGGGAGGATCGGTAACGTAGGCGACTCATATCATAGGTCGATTTTCTCACTTACGGTTGTCATTGCCAAGTGGATCGAGAATTCGAGGAGAGTATGGTGTATCACGCGGAAGTGCAACACTCAGCAATATGCACAAAAACCACGCAGGAACATTGCGGCAGATGCGAAAATTCTGGTGCGATACTTTGGGTGTATTCTCGTTTTTAGAGCACAAGGAGTATTTTACACCGGATTAACCAGGGAAGCAGTTCATACACGAATAGCAAGGATTATGACCAGGTGCAATAATTTTGTTAAGCAGCTCACGTTGAATAGAAAGTTTATTTGGTTGTTTGAGCAAATATTTTGGCAAAAATTGCTGAATCTTTTTTATTATCAGGCAATGCGACTGGTGAGCATTGTTGTTGCTGTTCAGCTTCTCCTCAAGGTAGCCATGTTATCTGCTCTACTACCGATCGATTTTGCATCAAGTAAAAATCAACCGAGCCACTTCTGTTTGGTTCTAAGAGATGGTGCTCCATTGCGTGACATTTAAAAATCTAAACAAATAATTTTGCGAAGCCCTCTGAAATCGTCAGTTCTGCAGGAGGTGGTTTTGAGACTGGCTGTTTAAGTCTTTTGATATTAAGTATTTCTTTTAGAAAAATTGAAGCACCGTATCTTTAGGAATGTATCGAGGGAAATTAAACACGTAGAACCGCATGAATTAAAAGAGGACATTCAGTCGACTCTGAAAAAGATGATGGATGACCGTTGCGGATATGCGTGCTCGCAGGTAGTGGAGCGGTATGAATATTCACATATCTATGTGCACGCACAGATTATGCAATTACGAGCACCATATATTCTGTCGCTGAAATCACCATTTTACAACGAGTTTTGCAGCTGTGTCAAAAAGAAGCTTTTTCGGACAAGCCACAGTTTTATCGTTATCCACTCAATGTGAGAGCCTATGTAAGTTAAATTCACTTTGTCAAGGTACTGGTTAAACGAGCTGTCTATATGACTGCGAGTTGAACGATTCTTAGTATAATAAATTACCCTAAGCAACAATGAAGCCACCGGGGTCTGTTCAGTCAAGGTGTTGGTGACTATAAGCTGCGCGAGTTTTTCCTTTTCGTTTTGCAAGCAAGCTGAAAACTCCGACAGAATCACTCGAAACTTATCTCACATTGAATGAATGACACTAATATGACCACTCCCCTTTAATTTTTTCTAACTCCTTTTCAAATAAGGGCATTCAGATTTTCAAGATAATACTTAAGTAAGCACCGTCTAGTGAACTTATGATTAGTATCAATTTGGCATGTAGGCTGCGAACTAATGGCGAGACACCGATAAAACACTTCACTTATATAGACGTAACTTCAATTGAGCTGCTTTGAATGATGCGTTAATTATGTCTCACCTCATATGTATCGTAATTAACTTAGTTATTAGTTCTCCCGCTGTGAACATAGTTATGGTTCATTTTAGTTGGCAGAAGTGTAGAACTTGCATGGGAGAATCACTTGTAGACACACCGGAGTCGGAATGAGCCTCAGTTACATTGCGAGGTTACTCACTTGACCAGTTTCGTGGCTGGTAAAACTTGGCGGGTTTCCGCGCACACTAAAAGGCCACTGCAAATTATGACATTATTAAGGAGGTTCGCTAATCTGGATTTGAGTTTGTAAGGGAATACCGAGGGTAGAGCACGGGTCTTTGGTTACCGCGTGTGGTAATCGAGTATGTTCTACCCGTATTCAATTCCTCATGGTCAGCGAACAACCGGTGCTATCAGACGAACCCTATATTGAGACATGCGATCAGCGTTATCGGAAATGTACATTATTTCCCATCTATGCCATTATCAATTCACTGTGCCAATCTACTGCGCCCCACGCACATCACAAGTGTTAAGCCTGTGCAGTAAACGTCCTGACAAATTTCACACACTTTCACACATGAATTTGTGGAGCCCCCAGATCATCTCACATGAGAAAACGTCAGCATTAGCAAAACGTTTGAGCTAAACGGTTCGGATTCCCAGCTTTGCCATTTATACGGTGTGGTAGAGGATAAGAGAACTCACAGGGTTCATGGCGGAAATTTTTCTTGGTTTTATTTTTTTCCATTAATTACGTCCTAATTAGACAAGCCGTAAAAGATTCCCCCAAAACTTGTATTGGTGAAATTTTTGCGGCCACAAATTCTGTAGGCTTGTCGTGGATATAGTGTGCTGTGATAATTTTCCGATTAGCGGTTTGCCTGTACAACCCAGGAAGTAAGATATCCAGAGGACTGACGGATTTGTCCTTCATCTCAAACAGCTTCTCACTTCGTCAGGCCTACGTTCGTCACCTACAGTTGCATCATCATCATCATCATCATCATCATCATCAAAGACAGCAACAGCAGTGTTGGCACTGACGCTTCACTGTCGTACAACCATAAGGTTTGTCTATATATATATATATACATATAATTATACTAAAAGCCCTAGGGTGAAAAGAAGAGAAAAAGAGTGGGTGAGGGGAAGGACCTAGCGCTGGCCTATGTCAAGCATTCTGAGATGACTAGACCTCCAACCGCTCAATCGGATTAGCTTCTCAGTGACGAAGCGACGTGTGCGCGTTTTGCGTACACCTGAAAAGCGCAATGAAAAGCATCAGTGTACAAGTGCATGGTCGGAGTCCACGCTGGTGTTCCAGAAGGAGCGGCGAGCGTTGACCGACCCTCGCCACCGATAACTGACGACGATGTGGTCTATTTGGATTCGGCGCTGGTTTGATGGTGGGCACCATGTTGTCAAGCGATTTCCGCTGTTCCGGACATTCGTACTGCAAAGGAACAGCCTGTGATCGGCACACGTCTGAAGTAAGCGGTCTCCGTTGTCCGTAGACCTCCAACGCTCAATCGGATTAGCTTCTCAGTGACGAAGCGACGTGTGCGCGTTTTGCGTACACCTGAAAAGCGCAATGAAAAGCATTCTGACTAGACCTCCAACCGCTCAATCGGATTAGCTTCTCAGTGACGAAGCGACGTGTGCGCGTTTTGCGTACACCTGAAAAGCGCAATGAAAAGCATCAGTGTACAAGTGCATGGTCGGAGTCCACGCTGGTGTTCCAGAAGGAGCGGCGAGCGTTGACCGACCCTCGCCACCGATAACTGACGACGATGTGGTCTATTTGGATTCGGCGCTGGTTTGATGGTGGGCACCATGTTGTCAAGCGATTTCCGCTGTTCCGGACATTCGTACTGCAAAGGAACAGCCTGTGATCGGCACACGTCTGAAGTAAGCGGTCTCCGTTGTCCGTGCGTCTCGTGTCCAAATCAAGACGACCACCCAATCGGGCCTCAGCAGCGCTTAGTCTACTTACCTGGGCATTCATATCACCAGTAAGCACAACTATAACTGAGCTTTTGGCCTGTTGCAGAAGGGTACCTAGAGCGTCATAGAAACTATCCTTGACAGATTCAGAGCCAGTCAGTCGGAGCGTATGCAGACACAATAAACAGGGTGCGATGAACCTCACTTTCTCTAGATTCTCTCACAGATGTTGCCAAACGAACCGCAAAGAGGCGACTGTCAGCGGTTATCCAGTCAAGCAGAGACGCCTCCGATCTGTCGCTCAATACGATACACACCCCAGCATACCCAGCTGCAGTGACTTCTGCATCACAGAGGAGCGCAGTCGAAATCTGGAAGAGAGCGAGTGCGCAGTCAGTTCGATTACAGTACTTGCATCCTGCGTCCTTGTTTCTGACGGACATACATCAATACAGAGGGAATCTAGCGTTGGCCTGCTTGCTTCAGCGTGCGAACATTGAAGATGGATGGCTAGACAGGCTTTCGGGGTTTGAAAACAGACTTCGAAGTGTTTAGGGTTGTAACTGAACTCGGACGTGCAGAAGCTGCAGCTGAGTGTGATGCAGGGCGAGCAAAACGGTCCGTCCTAGAGCTGGGACCTGCGGAGAAAGCATTCGAATTTGGGTGGGGAAGGGTGAAAGATGGAAAACGTGAAAGTTTAGGAAGGGAGGCTTCAGCAGTAGCATGTTTTTGATTACCCGCCCTGCTGTATGCAGCAAGGAAGGCGACCCGGCTGATGGCACCATGGCCTAAACAGTACAGGAGGTTATGACTCAAGCTGTTTTCAATTCCACATCAGTATTCTGTGCCCGCTGTGCAGTGGATTCCATTTGACTATTTTGAACCTCTTAGTGTCTCTGTGCAGCAACATAATGGTTTAAATATGCGGTTTTCATACCTTTTACCCTCCAAATGACTGGCCGTTACATGAGTCGAACCGTTTCATTTCCGTGCCGACAGAGATTCCTAATAAAACTGAACGCAGTATCGAGAGACCATAAAGACAGTGGCAAAGGAGGGAAGGGAACGAAAAGGAAGGACAAAAGACAGAACTACTTGTGGTCACCTGTAGGCACCAACCCTCTAAGAGTGACACATATCTTACAGTACTTTATGGCACTGAGAGACATTTAACATCTATATTTGATAAAAAAATAACGGGATCTCTTGTGGTACATGTAGTCAGTTTTGCCTTGATGGTCTGAAGAGATTTACTGGGGCGATATCACAGCACCATATCGTCTTTGCAAATGTTCGAATTCCGTTTGGAATCCCATAGGGTACGTGTAATAGGATTTAGGTTATCTAGAAAGTCGTCTTTGCGTTGACTACCCTTATGGATGCCAGATGTGGTAAGCGCCACCCGAAGCATTTAGCACCAAGAGGCCCGTTGAGGCATTCTGCCCTGGAAAACCTGCTTCTCCAAGGTTCGATTCCTGACGCACGAAGTGCTGATGGGAGTCATTTAGCGTGGTACAGCTGCACGAGCTGTCAGAAATGGGTAAAACCTCAACTAAACGCCAAGCAGTAGACTCGGTGAACATACCTATAGATTTCCAAGATCGTAGGTTGTTGTTCTCACGGGGGTTTTTGGGTCATCGGGAGTTCAATCTGAAGTTCACACTTTCACAGTGATGACACCTTTGATGTTGTTCCTCTAACTTTACAGGCGCATTGTGCACAAAGAGAGACTCTACACCTTCCGTCATCAAAAATGACCGTTCTCGGTAAAGCGGCTTTGATTCATTGAGGTGTAAGATAATCTATTCCGAAACGTCATCGGTTACTCTACTCTTTTGTGTTTGTGTGCAGATGCGAGATTAGTAAAAAGGATCAAGCCGGCGAGAACACTACAGGTAAATGGTCTCGCGGTTAACTAGGACCGCGGTTAGGTGCAGTAATCAAAACTGCTTGCTTTGGCCAGACCTCCCAAACCGTATCTATGCTTGATATTGAAGTGTTGGATGTTATGTGGATGTTGTGTGCTACTTCCTGTATGCACCGAACTGTGAGCCCCTCAACCTGAGGGGCAAAGTCTTTTCCTAGTGCTGTTGTCATCGATATTTGTATGCACCTTACCTCACACTTAGTTGGTGATCACTGTGAGGCAGTTTATATACAAACATCAGGTTCGTGGAATTCCTTTCCGGACACAGTTTATCCAGCGATCCATGGTAAGAACAAAACACGATGTGAATAAGTGTCCAGGATCACGTTGATTGTATGCGTTACCGAGAGTTAGGTTAGAACGACAGCATCATATTTTTCACAAGGAATAACAATCTCTCCGTAAGAGCAGGGTGGACATCAAAGTTAAAATGTTTGGTTTTTTATGGTTGTGGAAACAAACTGAACGTAGCACGTGGTGAACAATTGCTTGAACATAGGTGAGCCTCCGTGTGGGACTCATCTAGTTACCTAGCTGAATGTAGGAGGGAAGAATAGGAGACCAACTGGATCCTGGCTGTAAACTCAGTAAACTCCTGGTGTGTATAGTGGATCGGGGGTAGTTTCTAAGCAGCCACCCCAAGGTTACTGGAAAAGAACAAACGACCCTAAATGACATCCGATCATCGAATTTGAGAGGCGAATTCGTTCTCTATTTCATGGCCAGCTAAACTGTGAATGGTCCTGGGTCTCTTCCGCTGCTCACGAAGCGTTGAACTTCCTGTTCAAAAAATTCCAAATCCTAACAGTGTCGTTCCTAATTCATGTGTAAGCTTTGTCTGCGGCATCGAGACTGAACAACTGTATTCAGCCGCTAAGCATGAGCACTCGCTTTTATCCATCCGCCAGTCAGTTAATCAACAATGCAGTTGGTCCTACTGAATCGATAAACCTTACATTATTGTTCCCCTGAGATGAAATTTTGTTCGTGATATTTGAACTGTCTAGTGAAAGCACATTTACATCGTAGTGGGAAACTATCCAGGGAAAAGGTTAGTTTTGGGACGAACCGTCTCAAGTCTTCCTGAGTTGTAGATCATATTATTAAGAATAAGGAAGTTCGTGTTTCGCACACCGAATATCATACCAATAAAATAAAAGAATAAAATAAATCGTCCAGCTGTAACAACTTTTTGGTGCGTGGCTGTCGTGCCACTCAAAGGGCTCGGATGTCGCCAGGTTGCCTAAGCCTATCCAGGAGAAGTCAAGATTCAGAGGTTGGGTTCGAAGCACGGAACTTACGGTAGGTAAACTCGCTCTCTAACCACTGAGCCATCTCGCCCTATAAAGGGACGAAAAAGGTGCCTTGATGTTTATCAAAGAAGAATTGGAACGTTAAGCTAATCGTTTCGAGCAGTTTCTTATTTGGGTGCCAAACTATTTGCCACCCGGACTGTCAGTCAATAAGAGAAATGCGAGCTGTATATATGAAACATCTTCAGCCCAAAAATATAAGTACATCTATTGACCATGGGTGACTGAGATTCTGGTCCGACTACCTTTCATCTGCTCCGCATGAGGTTGATAGTGAATTTCTCAGTCTCTTGCTTGGTTGAATCCAACAGGGAGAAGGCAACAGTCTAGAAAGCTGGTGCTGCTCAAAAGACACCTACTGTACGCAGCCGCATCGGGAATCAGAGAGTAATGCCTTACTCCATGCGCCCTCGGATTGGGTCAAACTCATGCAGCCGAATAGGTCAGATTATTGACTTATCGGCTCCAGTAAATCTCTTCAAAGAATACCCTACTTCCCGCTGCTTCGTGGTTCAGACTTTTGAGCAGAAGGGTCCCCGAAAAGACCTAATTCCTCTCACTACCTTGTAAGTCAGACTTTTGAATCAAAGGCACGAAGTGGGGTCCCCAAAACAAACCCTATTCCTTGGTGTGAGCAACCGGGAGGTATCATTTGCTCTCAAGAACCTGTGTCCACCGATGGCCCTCCCCAGCCCCTTCTATTCCACAATCAAACGTCACAACGTCATTTGGTTGTCCCTTAGCAGAACGAAGGGCCCAATGCACCCCGCTGCTTATTACCAATAAACAAAATACCTTGCGAAAACATAGGCGCTTCTGACGTCCACACTTTAAGTGTGACTATGAAACACTCGCACATGACCAAGCGTGGTTATGCACGTCAAGACGACAAGGACGAACTCATCTCATTCACAATTCTTCTTCTGTGTGTCCGATAATGAAGAAGCGATGACTCGTGGAATACATGGCATGGTAGTTGCACTCAGCCGTACAGCTGAATGAGCTTTTCTGGATTCTATCCTAGTGAATAGTCGTAGTCGGTTGCAGCATTTTGTGTCCTTCGGTTGAGATTACGGGTTTACTGTATGCATTGTGGAACATCACTTAAAAAAAGATAATCGCTCAGATGTTCCGGTCCCTGTCTGCCATACAATCCGAAAGGAGCACAAAGGCCAGGATACTACCAGGTTCTTCAAGTTTAGACACGAGAAGTTGAGAAGCAGAGGTCGGGTTCGAATCACGAGCCTTCTTGGCTTTTCAGCTTCGACTGGTTTTACTTACAGGAAGAAATATCCATTGAGAATAATGTCAGTCAACAGTGGTATTTAAAAAAATATGTATATCAATCAAGTTTAATTGTGCACCAACATCCATGAGCGTTGATAAACTGCGTAGTTCCCACATGGACTTCGTGCTCGGATTTCAACTGAATTTCAATAACCTTTCCATAATTACTCACGCACGGGTGATAATTGAAGGGTTCACGTGTTCTGGAAAATCACTGCAACAACCATGGTTACCGACCGAAGAACGGACAAGATAGATGGACCGTTCACAAGGATTGTTTGCGAGTTTTAGATGAACAGTCAGGCAGAGCTGTTTCACACTAAAAAAGGCCAAAGCAGGTGTCCGAAAATCATACCATTCATTCCACCAAGAGTCGACAATCGGAATGATGTGACAAGGACTGTCTATCGGGGAAACTCACAAGGTTTGAGTTGAAAAAAAAACCCGCTTGGTTATTGAAGAAAAGTGAAGGGTTTATATAGGTTCGTGGTTGTTTAACGCTCAGTGCTGGTTGAATGTGATAAATCTGCCCGGGGTCAACCACTCTCGGGACTGAACAAAAGCGCATCATTTTCTGGAGGAACCCTTTTAGGATATGCAGGCTTTGTGTCGTGTATGTACAGAGCACAAATTGTAGACTGTAAATGAAAGTAAGCAATAATACTAGTTTATCGAAGATGAAATTAGATACTATCACCTCGAAAATGAATAAGGGGAAAGTCATCTGGTGTTCATTCTAAGAATCGCTTTCAGAATGGGTACGACTGATATCGAAAGTGACATGTGCACGGAGTGAGCGAGTGAACAATACAGAAGATTGTCAGCCCATAATACTGTGCGTTTAAGTAGGCTTTTCACGCAGACTTTACATTCATTCCGATGACTTCAAACAGGTGCGACCTACCAACAAGAATCATAAAGTCTCACATGTGTTCCATTTGCAAATTCAGATGAATAGAACGACAAAAATGACTCCACTTATATCAGTTAGTAGAAAGTTTTCCAGAAAGGAACAAGACCTGCCCACGACAGAATTGAATAGAGCAGATACAACACCCACACAGAACAAGAGGGCTATATGGATCATTCTTTCTTCCCTCGTGTACTTTTCTATCTGTTGTCCTCTGCTCATGGGCGAAAGTCTAGTCAAATGCGTCGACTCTGGGTAATGATATCTGAGTAGGAAGAGAACTATTCAAATGAATACAAGAACCATCGATTCATACCAATCCCGTCAGTGGCAGCCCATGAACGAATGGTTGTTTGGCAATATAAATTGACATAATCTTTAGGACAAGGTCAGTTGAACTGTAAAGGTAGCCAGTTCGGAGATGGGAGGATTTAAACAAGTGACATGCTTCGATCATCCAAGAAGTCGTCCAATGAGGACAAGTCAAAACCTGCGTTAGTGTCATGAGCTGAGTAGAGGAAAACTGATTAGGCACATCAACCGTTTCCGTCCGAATAGTGGAATAATGAACTTTTAACCTGGAGTTTGCAGGTATTTGTCCTTCTACCGAGGACTCTCAAGAACGATGGGAAAGCCTTGCAGTGTTTTCACGCTGTTCATCATTAATTGGCTTGACTTATATCAGTAATTTTCGGAATTTCCCCTTGCCCACCCAGTTATGCTACATCAAGGAGTCAGAAGCATAATTTTTAAAAGCGAGCCTCTGAAAGACAATCGATATTCAGTAAAACAGCTAAATATGGATCCGAACTATTCCGCCTTTCCACTGATAGCGGCTTTCTTCGGAGAGGATATTCTGTCCTGTGGTATTGTACTGTACCGTTCATAAGCGAATCATCTACCCCAAACCAGATAACTCATTTAATTTTGTTGCTGGCTCTATTTAATCAGTTTAACCACTAAGAAAATGAAATTTTAAAATATTTTTTGTGTATCCTCTGTGGTAAGCCACAGTGACGGAACACAGGAAGCAGAAGAGCCTAACCGGAGAAGATCAGAGGGTTCGTCACGAACAACTGTCGGATATCCCTCTTGGCAATTTCATTCGCATTATTGCTCAAAGGAGTTTACTAAGTCTGTACTTTGTAAACTTCACTTTCGCCCAAATGCTGTTGGATCAATGGCAATCAACTTGTTTGTCTCTGGTTTCCGTGCAGAAAGGTGATGTTCAGGAAGCTGGGTCTAAACGAAGTGTAAATATCCTTCGTAATTATCATGTTTCGTTTGCCCAGTCTTCAAATTTTATTGAATGATGCTGAGTGAGGCTCACTAGTCTGTTAATTTTCTTCCACTGCTATACGTTATTTCTGTTCCTAACATATCGACTTTCAGATAAGCGTTCAACGCAACACTTAAAGAATACTGCCACCGACATAAAGAGAAGTCATTTTGAGAATGTGGGCTGAATGGAAATCTCCCTGAAATTTTCAAATGTAGCAAGAAGACGAATTGTTTGATAAACAAGATTATGAGTGAAACAACGTGCTTTCCCCCATGGTTCTTTTGTTACAGTTTCCCCATTCGACATTGACGCACTTGCACTCAGACGGTCGGATGAATATCACATGAGCTTTGGATGAGGTCTAAAAAATGAAAGCTTTATTTAGGCGTGTGAAGAAGAAAGTTGCAATTATGGACAGTCGTTCTTTGTTTCTCCCTTTGCTTGATCACAAAAAAAACTTTGCTTGTCACAAAAAAAACACGCTATTGGTTAAGTAGAATTAGAAGCACTCGGCCAAACTAAAGTGGATTTTTTCACTTTGGAAGAATCTGACCTGCATCAAAGTTTTTATTAGTGTAAAGTCATGACACACCCTAATCAAGCTGAAAGTGAGGTTGAAATAACAACAGTGGACAAAAACCAAACAAATTACGTAATCGTTCCAGTAAGCAACTCTACCAACTCTGAACAAAATGATTTCACTTGACCAAAAATTCCACAGTGTAAAATGTTTACTGGCAGTCGAAAGCCTTTTGGAGAGGAATGGGAAATCTCACACAAGAAGCACTTACTTCCGAATTGAAATGCTTTCTCGATCGCTGCCCAAGATCGCCGTATCGTTTGGCTGTATACATAGTGTTTCATGCGGAACAATCCATTAAAAACTGCAGAGAACCGGCAGAGCAAGGAGGGGAATATGTGACTGATCCGCGCTTATTGATCTTAAGAACGAACCCAGCAAGGCAAATTCAACGAAATGTTGTACTACTGGTTTTGGATACGGTTAGTATGTTATCACAGCAGAGACCTGCTCACTTTGCGGGGAGGGGCTCCTGTCGATGGGGGTGTGAGTTCAAATTAAACATTGGTTCGTTTAGGCAAATTACACTCCTTACAGAGCGCCAATAAAGGGTCCCATAAAAAGGAGGTATGACCCTCAGAACAGTAGTCCGCTTTATGTGTAGAACGAGTATGACCATATAACTTTGCTGTTGTTAATGAAAAGTGAACTTCTCATGTGATCTATCTGATGCGTGCACTTCGCGCTAGGGGAGAGAACTGGCTTGGTGTCCTGGGTGTGGGATCACCAAGGGTTCCAAGTAGGGGTTTCTGATAGTTTTAAATTTTTTGATATGAATGTTTATTGAACATGAAATGGTATTTTCTCCCCTACTTCCCAGATCTCATCTATGGTATTATCTGATTTACTTACGATCTGTCAATGTTTGTTTTCAAAAACGCTCACAAAATTTTGGAAAAGTAACCAAACGTTTTGAAGCATTTGGCGGAATGACTCAAGGTTTTGCCAGAGTTTTTGAAAGACTCACTTTTTGAACTTTCTGGCGTCTGGTCCAAATGGGCGTATAGAGAGATAAGGG
>NW_008751795.1:694148-730527 GCF_000715545.1 Opisthorchis viverrini
AAGCTTGTGGGTTATGGGAAGAGGGAGGGAGAGAACTACCTCACATTCACTTTGTACATGTCTCGATGAAATGGCTCAGTAAAGAGGCAGCAACCGATCCCCTCAATCATGTGTCGTATTGTTCGAGACAACCTAAACCGATCCTAACACCAGGCATTCGGGTGCGCCCAGACGACCGTACACGGTCATTCATTCAAGGAAACTGCGGTGCAGATGGCCTGTTGTCAGTGTAAGGTAAGATGAAGTGCAACCAGTTTGAGATTGTGGCTGTTTAAATCAAGTGAATGGTCAGGATAAAGTAGTTTGACATTTTACCAGTAAGCATAACTGCTTAATCCTCCGTCCGGGTTCCGGACCTACAGGAAAGCAACAGGACCATCATGGCTTCTCCCAGAACCTCAAGACTCGGGTAGCCATGACTTACTAAACATGGTTTTACCAGTTTCACATCAGACCAGCCGAAGGCATCTGTTCACTCTCAAGTTTTGTAAAGATATCACTTGAAAATGAGAGTCAGTCACTCCAACTACAGAGAAGTCCGGTCAGCTTCCTGTTCTCGTTGTTTTATTACTCAGCCCACCGCTGCTTCCATGAAATTTCAGCAGGCAACAATGAAGAGGTCAGTATTCAAGTGAACTGTGGCGTGTTTCATGAAACGGATGATAGGTAAGTAAACAGAATGAACCTCAAATCAATTTTACTGCGGCCTTTCGCGGAATCGTTTCCTCCAAATTGTATGGAAGGAATAGGTAGATTTCAAAGGCCACGTAAAAGTAGCGGGCCAGGAAGTCGCACTCGAATATGGAAGATAAAATATGCAACTAGTTCGAAGATTTCTGGAGGTTTTGGTGAAGTCAAACATCTCTGGCGGATATGAACGAGACATATGTCCAGGAGGATCGAAAAGCTCCATCAATATATTTAAATAGACGATTAGGACCTCAAAACATGTTCAGCTAACGAAGCTGTACATAACCCGTTACTAGTTGAACTGGCGGATAGCTAATGCACCTGCGTATAGAATCCAACGAGAGTTGAAAGATCAGTTAGTTTACCCTGAATTTGGTTCAAATACAGGTCGAGCTAAACGCAGCAACATGTGTTGTGCACTCAGTTCACTACTTCTCTGCAGACGTTGTTAACGAGTTCAGTACAGATAAACTGACGACCGCAACGCTTGGGAAAATTCACAGTCAAGTATGGTTGAGTATATGTGGTACCAATTCGTCCACATCAGATGACATGCAATAACCCGAAAATGAGGGCAACTTGTGTAAACGTTTTCTTGCTTTGGAGTAAGGAAGTCATTCAAAAAGTACCCAAACTTGTTCATTTAGTTGAAGACTGCCCGTAAATGCATTTCAACAACGTAAAGTCACTTTACTTGTTGGACAAATATTAATGTCTTTCAAACCACAATGTAGACTATAGTTGGTTGTTCCAAGTAATAAACGACAACAGGAGTTAGTCTTAGATAACAATAATAATCATAATAATAATAATAACATGAAGTCTTGTGCGTCTTATTTGGATTATATCAGCCAAACATGCGAAGCCATGAATCACGTAGTACAAGCTTCATATGATCAACTCCTGTCTGTCTGAACTGAGTTCAAGCACCGCTTCATCGAGAAAATAGCTCACAAGAAGCAAGAGAAAGTTTTTTTTGCCTTGGATGAAATACTCTAGAAAACCAAGCTACCAAGCTACTCCCTAGAGTTCCTGCCTGCTATCCTCAAGTAAAAATTCCCTCCTGAGATTACAATAAATCGATAGTTCATAATTTGAACCGGTTAGTTTGTGACTCTTTTGGTGGAATAGTTGGTGAAATTGTTGCTCCGTTACGCAAGCCTACCGATTGGACTAATGAATCTGACTTCACTGACGTTCACTTTGCAATGAACGTCAACGTCGAAGTCCGGGGTTTCACTGGTTTGGCGTGACTGAGCAAAATAAAAATGGATTTATTCCGCTCAAGAAAGAAATCCAAACTAAAAAATCCAGGTTGATCCGCCAACAATTACAGCCAGAATGGACAGCAGATGCACCAGGGTCCATGAGATTTTAGAAAACCGATATACGTTACCTTGCAACTTGGGATGAAATCACATAACGGTAATTTCATGTAAATGGATAGGTTTCTTGTTGGGTTGATGCGAGAGCCAGTGATTTGAAAGTATCTTGTCCAGCTTCTGCATACTTTGTCCAATTCGCTTGCACAGTAGCTGTTCTCAACCTGGTTCGCTAACCCTCCAGTTTTAGAGTGCTGCATACGACTGAACCGTACAGCTGCTGACTATTAGATGTAGCGCAGATGTAAAGACCTGTCGTCCATCATGTTACATACCTGTAAGCACGTTTGTCTCAAGACCTTCCACGTTAGTGACTGGCCCTGTCTGTCCTTTGCAAAACAAAACTGTAGAAATGCTGTACCTTCCCCGAACGGTATTGAGTGATCCTGAATTACACAGACTATCGTGCCTACTGAGGTTGTTGATATGGAACTTCGAGTCGCCCGAAGGTTTGACGATCCCTAATATGAAAAAGAAGAAATGGTTTCGAAAGTCTACGCTACTGTTCACACAAAGGTGAGTGAAACTATACAACCTCAGCCGTCCACTTTCGTGGCGTCAACGACTGCGCAAGTCTGCCACTGACCAGCACAGTGCAATGTCAAGGTTGGCAACCCAGACAACGGCGGGGGGAATGCTGACGCGGTAATGAGTTGTGGTCATCCCTTCCGAGGCCAGTCACGTGATTCTGATTGGCGCATAAACAACGCACACTCGATTGTCAGTGCCGGACAGGGCGACCTTTGCAACAAGAAGATTGGCGGGTTCAGATGTGTGAAAGAAGTGAAGATCAAAAGAACACTTAATGTATGGAGTAAATGAATGGGGAAATTTTCATGATGTCAATTTGATGCAATAGCGCCTTATTATGAACAGCTGCCACACCGGGTAGGACGGGTGTTTCGCGTCATATTTAGAGTCGAGAACTATTGGGAATTGTCACGGTCACTGTCGTAGTAATTAATCAGACTGGCCATCATTTGATTGGGTAGGAGCAAACGAACATGTAGGTAACCCTACAGAACGAAGTACCGTGGAACTCAATGACGCAAACGGAAAACACCGTATGCATGAACAGCGAGAATGTAAATGGAATTAAACTCGAGTTGGAGCTTCGGACTTTTACGTGTACACACAGTTATAGGGGAAAACGAGAACTTTGACTCACCTTAGAGAAATATGGTGAAATATGACTGGTATTCTAATCCCACTATCTCTGTAAAGCCCCAAGGAGAAGTCCCCTTAAAACAGCACCAAAAAGTAGGATCAAGTAATGATGCGTATATATTGTCACTGCTTTCAGTGCCATAACACATATCTGCGCGCAACCCTTCCTCGCTTCAGCTATCTAGGCGCGAAAAAGTACTAGTTGTGAAGTAAAGCGGGAAGAAACAGCGGAAAAATGCCTACAAAAATTTCCGGTTAACAAAAACAGCTGTCACTAGACTCGATTGCATACTTACGCGTGAACAACTCATCGCCTAGGTCTACACAACTAAGCCCTCACGTTCCGGGTAGTTTCATCACTGATGAAGTCTTTAAATGTAGCCCAAGTCTGTAATGCGGGCTAAATGGATACTCATAAGTTTACTGATTAATGGATTTTCCATTCAGAAAATATATGGAACAATTGATGTGTGTGGAATGTAGGGAACACGATTGGTAATATCAAAGTACCTGCTCTGTTTAGGTACCAGGTTGGGGCATAGGTATGAATATACGTTGAACCAATACATCCTTTATATTTTTTGGACCACTGAAGGCATACCGGGTTTGTTTCCATCTACTAGATATACTGTATTTTTTGGGTGTCTGATGAGAAGGAATTCTAGCGCTTAGAGATAGAGACAACTTGGTGGTTACTCGAGAGATCTTTGCTCATCAATTCATCTGTTTTATGAAACAACTACCTCGTAGTTTGGGTGCAGTAGAGTGGTGCAACGTATCGTGTTAGGACATACGGGGAAACAGCAAGGCGCAATGGCCTCATTCAGCGCCAGTTTAGAGCCTACCTTCTACCGGAAAAAAGACGGTATCACCACGTTTCTTTGTTATGCGAGCTGCACGATTCATTTAGCTTTAGATTTTCTGAATTGGTCTGTTCAATTATCCAACCATGTTGCTAGGTCTTGAGACATCGGGGATTGAGAAGATGATCTGGATGGCAAGTGGTTTATACGCATAATTTAGTAGTGAATTTGATTTTATGAGGGTGCTGTGACAGAGGTCAAAAACTGGCGGGTTTAAGGCGATTTCGAAATTTCTGGGCTGTGCAAACAAACCTTTGACAATACGTTGGATTTTGCTTCATATATCTAAGTAGTTGGGACAATTTCTCTTGAGGTGCCATGTTATTTGTTACCAGACCTTTACAGAAATGATTCATACCATCCACTGATCAGCAGTCGAAACGTTCGCAGCCATCTTGTGGTCTAAATCGCGACATGTTCTCAGGAAGCGTCCTTTAGGAAAAACACCTTCAAGCACCGTTTAAGCAAGAGTAGTGTGATCGTGAGTTCTACAAATCACGCAACCACCCACAACTAACCGAAAGTGTCCAACAGATTCCAAGCGTCTGTGGATCTGTTTGACTTGGAATTCTCGACAGGCGGGCCAATCAATCCACACAACCAAGGTCCTTCGAGGCGCTGGACTTACTCATATCACTCTAGTGCGAGCATTTTCAGACGTGAAAATTCATTTGCGTCTAGTGTGTGCTGGAGGAAAAGCGGTATCGAACTTTTCTAGTATATCAAACATGCGGACTTTAAACCCCGGCAAGACTGAGGATATGCACTGCTGACGAGCTCCAGTAAGAGCAAAACTCGGGTCCAGTGATTCCTCCGTTGGCTAAAACTCGGCAGAATAATTTCGCCAGGACGGGAGGGAGGCTTCGCGAACGGGAGTGATGTGGGCGTGCATGCTACAAATCATGCAACCACCACCAACAAAACATGTTTTGACTAGTCACAGAAACTCTGCGCTAGTCGAGTTTACTACACCACGCCTGGTGTGACGGTGGATACTACTGATGGGGCATGTGAATAGTATGTAATTTTGTCGTAAATTCGCCTTCATCTAATGAAAGGTGGGATTTGTTACAGAATTCCGATAGAATTAGGTTCCCAATCGTAGACTACAGCCACATTTGGATCGCTGCTTGCTGGCGGACGAATACGCACCACCACTTACGACAAACGAAGCCGATGGAGAACGGATTTGTTTAAGTAGAACGAAACGGTAGTCAGTGGGTCGTCGCCACATCAACCTTCTGTGGGCATCAAGTGGGGCACGAATGGGTGAGGTTTGATGGTCGGCGATTTATGAAGAGGGATCCGGGGCTAAGGATGATTCAGTACAATGTGTACTGTGTAGTGGTGGATACTACTGATGGGACATGCGAGTAGTATGTGGTTTACTCGTAACTCCACCATGATCTAATGGAAGATGGGATTTATTGCGGAATATGCGGAATTGCTTTGCGGCATTCGTTAGCAATTGTGTGACAGTTAATGAATACCCAGGAGGGTTCAAGAGAACGCGTTCAAGAAGGAGACGGATATTCGGTATTTTTCACCGCGGATTTGTCCGCTAGAAAACACCAGCTAAACAATTACAGACTACGGAACAGGAAAATAAAACTCGCATTTGCACCTAATAAAAAAACCGAATATCCGTCCTCTTCTTGAATGCGTCTTCTCGAAATTTACTGGGTATTCATTGACTGTCACGCAGTTGTAAACGAATGTTACAAAGCAGTTTCACAAATTCATCAATAAATCCCACCTTCCATTAGATCAAAGCAGGATTACGAGAAAACCACATACTACTAGCACGCGTCATCGGTAGTATCCGATGTTGCACTGCTATCGATCAAAAGGTTTGATTACAGCACTTTCAGAAAGCATTAATTTTATAAAAATTAAAATCTAGGTGTAGATACGGATGGTCGCTGTGGCACTCGAATAACGTTGTTCAACAAAGCAAGAGGCACGTTGCTGCCTCAGGGTTCAGGGGAGATATTATTTAGTGTTTCACTTGTTTTTCATAATACTGATGGAGAAACTACGATACTTCATTATCGGTTTCGCCGTCTTAGTACTGAAGTTGCGGACGTTTAGATCGCATTCAGGAGTAGTAAACGAGCTCTTCATCGAAGAGAAGGTTTTGGAGTGTTCATTGAGAATCGGAAGCATCCACAGAGGGCTTGATATACGAACGCACTGCCACAAATAATTTAAAGTTTTTGCTGAAGAATAAAGATAATTAGTCTCTCCCATTGGTAGAACAATAGCTAAGACAAATAGCGTCCGGCAACCACTATCAGCAGCAGTCCCGCACAGTAGTCATGACCAAAATACTTTTAACGAATACTCGTGTTTTTTCTGAAATACTCAACTGCGTTGGTTCTAATCCGATATGGAAATTCGGAAATACAGGTATGCCCCAAACAAAGATTGTGGTACTTTGTAATGGATTGCTCTCGTCAAAATATTAGAACTAGATCAATGGAAAACCTGTTGCTTCATAAACCACAGTTGCAAAATTATGTGATTTAAATTATCTCCTTTCCAACTTCAGTATCACAGTCCTCACTTGTAAAAATTTTGCTGAACTGGAACAAAAAATCACTTTTCATGAAAGGTGACTGCAACAAAACGATGTCGCAAACCCTCAGCTCCACGACATTGGATAAACGGTAAAAACTGCCATTGTTCCACGAGCCTATCTGCTCGGTCTCATTGAGGTGAGACTTGCTTTTATGCTTTGGTTTTCGAGATAATCAGTAGCCAGTTTTTATCCAGTTTTATCATTTTATTGAATTCACCATGAAAAAAAAACAAATTTTACACTTTTTAATTACATGACTGTGTCTAATTGCTTTATCACCACCAAAAACAATCACCTCCTTGGGTTTGCACTTGTGTAGAGGTGGTCAGCAGTTGAAACAATGTCCCCATGTCTGGGGTTTATGTGCCTAACAACATCAGATAGTGCGATACTACCTTTTATTAGGGCGGTACGAGGCTGCCAATCGGCGATACAGCGAAGTAACATGGGACGGGTGTGATGGGAACCGACGGAGATGTGCTCAATATCTGTGATCAGTTGGTAAGCCAAATCGAGTTGTTATCTGTCAGGTAACCATTGCCGCAAGATACCTCCCACACACACACACACACATACAACTTCGCATGTCCCACGGGACCCTCCTTCGTGGTATTTGTTTGTTTATACATACATATGTAAATATGTGTGTGCGTGTGTGTGTAAACAAACCTACATGACCCAAGCTCATTTTCACCCAGTTGTGATGTTATTAAGCCATATCTGCTTGCTAGTAAGAGTTTATTGTATGCGTCTATGCCTACTGTATTCAGGGATGTCTTGCCCGGTAGGTTTGATAACAAAGTCAGGGAGGGACTAGCCATCTGAGATGTACAGCTATAACCTAAACTGGTCAACATAAATTAGCCATGTCTTTGGAGAGCTACAGAAAGAAAACAGCAGAAAACCGCGACTGAAAATTTTACAGCGCATAGTGGAAGAGCAACCCAGACATTCGAAACATGTCGAGTGACGCATGTGTCTGTATGTTTAGTTTAAGGTTCGAAAACCCAATGTCCTCCTACGCCTAGGCCATTATACCTATTGCTTAATGACCATTTAGGACTTTCACACAAACTGGTTGCCATAGATAACCTAAGGGGCACATGCGGTTTCCTAAAAGGTATAGAAGATGACGAGTTGGTTGCCAAAACCAAATTACATCTGGATGTTTCTTTAGTGCCAAGCCATGTGTCTTTGCGTGAAACTAAAGGTTTGATTCGTGACATCGTACAGTGTTAAGGTATTAGGGCTTAGAGGTGATGATGTATTCAGCGATAATTGTTATCACCAGACTGACGGGTTAGACAAAAATGGCCTTCGTTCAGTCACGTGATGACCAGCACATTTGTAATTTATCTAGGGAACATTTCAGTTAAGAGCGAGCTGTCACCCTTGCGCGTTGTGTGGCACGTTTCTAATTCGAGACGGCACAAATGCTTGTTCTCGTCTTAACACACTTCATGTGCGAGAGAGAGCAGAAAGATAATATGATACTTCTAGACGTACTATTGCTAAGAGGCTGAATCAATAGCCTAAAACAAGACGTTTAGCGGAAGCCAACATACTAATTCTTTCACTGAGAGCATAATGTAGTCACATGTATTGCCTAATAGACACCAACAAATATACGTTCAGAAGATAAGCTACCATAGAAAACAGACCCTGTCCAACAAACCCACAAAAACATTGTGACGAGCTTTATGAGCTGACCTGAATCCATCTTCAAAAACAACACATAGTACGAGGGTACCTGGCACCCGGTATGTATTTTATACCTACTATAGCACTCTAAGACGATTCGTTTAGTGAAATACTTGATGTGAAACCTGTTAACATATTCATATCCGAAGTGAATCTTAGCCAGCTTTGTGCAAGCTCATCAGCCGCCAGGTACTGAGGCATCAGTTCCCATAAATGTCTCTATGTATATCTACAGATCCAGTTAATCTTGTAGCGTCCGGTTCATGCAGTAGGCAAAAATAATAATGTCTAAAACTGTGTGAGCATTCAGGTCCAACCCGTTTCTGTGTCACAACACTTTGAAGTCTTAGGACATCAGCTGAATGCTGCAACACCAATCACCTCTGGGACAAATCTGAAGTGATATAAGAGAACCAGAATCAAATGCTGAGCGTCGTAGAAGACGGCAGACTAGAAGTTAGAGTCTGGAGTCCTGCATTCAGAAACGTTTGGTGCATTTTCTTGATTTTCCACAGAATCATGTTCACATTGGTTAGGGGAGGGATACCAGATGGCTATTATGTGGAATCTAGTGACTCTGATGCCAAACTTGACCCAAGCAAATTATATCCCGCGTTTCACTTTCGGCCACATTTATCTCAGTATTGCAGCTGCTGTTTGAAATTTTGTTTGACCAGACTGTTTCGTTCTAGTGGATCTGGTTTCACTTGTGTATATGGCTTCAAAAAGGGGCGCGTAGTAGTGGATCTGACTTGTGTATATGGCTTCAAAAAGGGGCGCGTAGTGAGTGTGGTAACCACAGAGGGATCAGTTTGACCCCGGTTGTAACGTAACGAGAAGCGTCAATTGTGCTTCGTCGCCTTACGGTGGCTCCCGAGATACTGACTCGAGAGCATCAAGCGGGATTCCGGCCTGGTAGGGGTTGTGTTGACCAAATCTTCACACTGCGTCAGGTGCTAGAACAACGCCATACGTATAAGCGACCCACGATTCTAGTATTCCTGGATTTCCGAGGCGCATTCGACTCGGTTGATCGGTCTGTTCTTCTTGAGACGCTTGCCCACCAAGGAATGCCCCGGAAGTTTGTAAACATAATACGTTCTTTGTATTCTCAGACTTCCGGACGTGTGAGAGTGTACGGAGAGCTCTCCAAAAGCTTCCGCACACAAAGCGGTGTCCGTCAGGGATGCCCACTCTCTCCATTCCTTTTTAACTTTGTGATCGATGAAATAATGAGACGAACGCTGGAGGGTCTCCAAAACCCTGGTGTTCAAATAGCCAGTGAAGAAAACCTTGTCGATCTGGAATATGCAGACGACATCGTTCTCATGTTCGAAGAGGAGGAGAAGGCGCAAGTATTCTTGGATGAACTGACCAAAGTCATCCCGTCCTTTGGTATGCACTTTGCACCCACAAAGTGTAAGGTCATGCTTGTGGACGTACAGTCACTGAACACGCCACTTACAATCCAGGGAGAAGTACTGGAAGTTGTGGAGTGTTTTACGCATCTTGGTAGTTGTATTAGTTCTGACTGTAGTGTGACGGATGAGGTGAATGCACGAATCTGCAAGGCTCGGGCCGCGTTTTCTAACTTGAGACACCTATGGCGTCAGAATGGTTTATCCCTGAATCTGAAGGGGCGTGTGTATCAAGCTACAGTACGGGCTGTTTTGTTGTATGGCTGTGAGATTTGGCCTATTCGAGCAGCGGACCTGAGACGTCTTCAGGTGTTCGACAATCGTTGTCTGAGATCCATAGCTCGTGTGGGTTGGTGTCAGCGAATCCGTAACGAGGCGGTTAGAAAGCGTGTTTTCGGTTGTGTAACGGGTACTTCCATTGAAGAATGTGTCCAGCACCAGAAGCTGCGTTGGTTGGGACATGTTTTACGCATGCCGAATCATCGTTTACCGAAAAGAGTACTATTTCCCATACCCAATTCGGGGTGGCGTAAACAGAGAGGTGGCCAACCCTTGACTTGGCAGAGGAGTATGAAGGAGATCACGAAACGCTTGGGTGCTGTCGGTGCTACTCGCCTTCCAGGATGGGGACCGCGTGATCCTCACTGTGCCTGGTTGGAGACACTACAAGATATGGCTGCCAACCGATGTCAGTGGCGTTCTTGTTGTCAGTTTCTATCCAGACTGCCTGAGTGAGTGTCTGGAGGTGTAGGCACCTGGAATGATTGTGGTGAGTTAGCACTAAGTCCCTCCCCTGTTCACATTTACTCTTTTCTCTACAATAAGGCTTTCAAATAAATCATGGTTGTACGGCAGTGAAGCATCGGTGTTGAACACTGATGTCATGCTGTCGATGATGATGATGATGTGTATATGAATGAACTGTGTGATAAGATGCTGAAAAATTCTCCTATCTGAGTAAACGTCCTTGGCATATAATCAGGAAAAGCAGTAGTAAAATAAATTCCATGATAAAATTATATCGATTCATTTGGTTGCGGGAAGAAACGTGCGAACTCTCTTCAAAACTGCAGGAAGTGTCAAAATTTTCCACAATGGCAATGGGGGTAAATAGTTTTCCATGTAGTCAGCATGAATCTTGGGAAATGTCAGGACAGACTGAACGTCTTTAAAACCGAGATCTTGATCTACTTCTTAATGGTGATCAGCTGCTCTCCATCTGATAGTACCCGCTGTGACGGTCTTGTCCCAAAAGCCATACCACCTCCCCAAATGGATGGTTTTCCCTGACGCGAACGGTAAATTTTATTACTTATTATTATTGTTTTACTAGAGTAACCTGTATTTTCAAGATTTCTTGGTGATATTTTCGCAGAAAATTGTACATCACTTCATCAAGTAGGTTTTTTGGTGTTATCTGATCTATTTTTTCTATTCCATCATGAGGAGAAAATGAGTGGGCAGATGGCTTCCTGCAAAGTGAGTCGAGATCCATTTGACGAGGTCCACAAATAAGATGTTCACATACCATATATTTCACTGTGATTATTAAATCTGCTCAGTTGATGTTCCTAATCCCAGCTTACTTGAAACATTCAGCACGTAGAACTGTGCCAATTTTCGCGAGTCGGCGAACAACTTACTGCGAGGATACAACGACGTAACAAAAATCTACCTAGATACAGATCTGTACTAATAGCTTTTGATTTGAGCAAAAAAAACGGACGTCGGAGTCTTACAACCCACGATACATGAACAAAAGCTCACCGCCTTGACTATGTTGTTTCTTCCGTGTTTCTTGAGACAGCAAAAGTACCACTTTGCCGACATACTGTGAAAACTATTAACACAGTCCGCATTACCCACTAGTTCAGACGGGGTAGAAAATTATGAAATTTGAATCGTTGGGCAATAAATGTAAGCCGTGATGACCATTAAGAAAGGCGGACTGTCATGTCGTGTGAAGTAAATTTCTATCACGTTTCCTTTATTACTGGGGCCGTCTGCAAAATTGTCTCCAGACCAAACACAAACACAAAAAGGAAATTTATCTACTTCAGTCAACTAGGAATCACCATTCTACCTATGGAATATCGGAAAACGCTGGATTTCATAGGCGAATTCTTGAGATGAAAATATCTTATTTAAAGCTGAGATACAATAAAGAAGAAAAGTTGGTTCGTTTGTTGGTTGGTGAGCTTAAAGGCAATGAAATTCCTGAAGATTTGATGGTCGAATCAGCGGATAAGTAACGAAAATAAGGTCAGTTCATTCAGACAGGTCTGAATTCCAATAAGAACGCCAGAAAACAACAGCCTTGTGGAACAGACTTGGTCAGGCCCTTGGGATGTTACTCATGAGTACATTCGATCTTATTTAGACTCATCTGATGAGCGCTGAAGTGCTGGTCGCGTGACATTTTGATGCGAGTTCCAAACCAGTTGCCACATGACATTGCGTCAGCAAAGAAGTGTCAAGAACTTGTTAGTTTGAATTTGTTGAGGCCGTTTGATTGTGACTGATCATCCTAATAGCGACTAAAATCCTCACTTGGCTCAAGCACTTTGCGATTAAACAAAATCTTTATCGCAATCGTCCAGGTAAGGTTCCCGTCTTTTGATTTGCTCTCATCAGATCATCATCATCATCATCGCAGATTGTTGCCTTTTGGAGTTGATTTCACCATCTACTAGATGGTTATTCGATCAAGTGAACAGCTTGTTAAGCAAAAAACACATTTCACTACATCCTTTTTAAACGGCAACAACAGGAAGTGTCTGAAAATCTCAAGCCACTCAGCATGTAGCCACTCATCGTGAAGGATCCACTTACGAAACTTAACTGCCATAAGCGGCCTTTCTTTTGATCAGTTTTCCATATCCCATCCAGAAAGCGCAGTGCCCGTCTGTTCGGACAATTCCTCTGAGCTTTGTCGCATTATGCGTTAAATATCAGTATTTATTTTCTCTCTATTCTCTCGTTTATTGATCCCACACAGTAATTGTATTCCATCGCAAAACTGCTGTTTTCTGTATAGGATTACAGCAAGTTGAAAAAAAATTATTGGACATCCCACCTGCTTTACGTGGTTTGCCGTCGAAGCAGCTACTTGTTTGTGGACAATAATGTATGTAACATGCTTCTTGACATCCTCAGCTAATGTGACATTATTCTGTTTGGTATTATTTCAAGCCTCAACATTCAGCCCGGCTGAGAGTTAAGTTTCGCCCGCCCAGAGTATTCCGGTTTATTTTCTGAACATTTTACTTTTTACCCTAATTATTCTGCCGTATGGAGTTCCAAAGCCTTGTTGTGTCTTCCTAGCTGTGCGGCGCCAAAAACTTCAAATCAGAATACTTGCATTAAAATAATTGACATTGATTAAACTACGTGGAGTGGTCTACATATTCGTTTTCTTTAAATTTCTACAACGGATGCTGTTTTGCGGAGGAGGAATACTGATAGACAATACACTGAAGACTAGCTTCTGAAACGTGCCAGCTTAGTTACACCCCCACCCCCCGAATGGTTCACTTCAAAAGAGTGCTAAAACGTGAGCAAACCCCGGAGTTTCGCCAAAAAATAGAAGAGTTTTTCTAATCGAAATACAGAGGACATATTGCAATTAAAAACAGTAGACACACCTAACTGTTCGTTTGGGTTGTACTGTTTGGGGTTGAATAACTGAGGGTTATTTGGCCATCTTCAGGTTAACGATTGTCCTGGTGTCCCACTTTTTTCAGCAGAAGAAGTGAGAGAACCTGTCATATATTTGCTTTACAATACGGTAGTCCTAATACCCCATCCAAATAGTGCCGAAAATTTCCGGCCTTAAAGGGGACACTCATTCGTTTATAATTTATAATGGAATAACCTGGTTTTGACTTGCAGATGACGTACAAAGGCTAAGAGTTCTCCGTCACCGATGCGTTTTGCAACTTCTAATAACTGGTAGTGTAGAACGTGCCATAATCAAAGTTTATTGACCTCATTAAGCTTCTCCATGTTTAGCTTTTTCGGCGAAAACGGTTCCGTGTTTTAGACATCTGCGAGGCAAGATCAACTCAGATCTCCGAACAACCATTGGTCCGACATGGTTGTTCCATGTCGGGGTCAAACACGAAACGTCGAACAAACAAAGAACCACTTCAGTTCTTGTCAGTTCACACAATTTTCCATCAGTTCTGGCATTGAGATTCAATAACTGATATTTCTGACCAATATACCGCTGTGGCTCTTCTTAAACCTTCTCACTCTGTCAAAGGAAAAGACGATCTTAGGCAATAAGTAAGATTTATGCATATTCTGTCTTCCTTCTGTTTTTACCAATAATGTCAACCTTCCTTAGATTTAATTACGGAGAGAAGCTATTAGAACAGGCGTGCAGAATAAGCGATACGATGGCAGGATTAAACGAGCTCATGTAGCTTAGTAACATCTCATTACTACCCGCTCTCACCACAGTCAAAACACATGAGAGCAACCTAACAACATGGAGTTATTACAGAAAAAGCGTGAGAAAAGAACTTACATGGACCTGTTTCCTCCCGCACCTAATCACCAATCGAATCTGTCATTCTGTTCCTTTACATCCTCAAATAACATATGGAACGTTGTAAATAAATCCATGTCGCTTTCTGTTTGTTGACTTGAACCCCTTATCTCAATCCTTTGAAAATTTCTCACTTTTACTATGTCCGCTTTGCGTCGCTGGATTGTTCTCACCTCCTTCTCTACAATACCCTCGCATATTTACTGTGAAGATATTTTTTGGTGGAATGACGTGAGTTCGTATAATCAGACCAGGATGCAGTGTGCTATTCATTCTTTTTTTAAAAAAATTCGTCTACTGAAATCCACGTATTTAAGATCAGAAAAACGGCACGATTCTCAGCTTGACAAGCAGGATAGAAATGTGTGGCATGTATCCTTACACACTCTGTAAGGGAAAAATTACGCCTTAGCATGAGAAGATCTCGGGTATTGCGCTTTTGCCGCTTCAACCAACTTCCAATGTAGGTAGCCCTTACTGCAGTGGTGAAATGACCATCCGGCATCTGAGATGGAATAAATGTTCGGATAGGAAAGAAAAGAAAATCATTCGGATTAAAGAGTAAGCAAACGTAATTATTCATATTGTGGACAAACTAAGGATTCCAACCGTTTGACTCACTAAACTGTGAGAATTGCCAATTATAATCATACCCTTATAATTATAGGTTTGGATGTGCTCAGAGCAAACCGAAAATGATAACTTATTCCGCAGGCGGATGTTATTCACATTAACGACCTAACAAATTAAAGATGCACTCTGTGTCTACTGACGTCAGTTGTATTCAAAAGATAGAAATAGTCTAAATTTCTGTCTTTTTTCTGGGAAGAGTAAGCCATCAGTTGAGCTGTCTCTTACGCAGGAAGATCAAGAAAATCCAAACGAAGCAACTGAAACTACAAGTCGTTATTATTACACTGTTTATTTGGATTTAAACGAGCGTCAAAATTTTTGGTTTGGCCTAAGCCATGTTAAGCGTTCCAAAGATCAGTGGGATTCACAAAACAGGTTGATAATCACGTCGTGTTGGGAAATAGAATTGAACATCAAATGATATTCTGACGAGTATCTGTGAGGGAACGAAGTATGATTGCTTCCTATACGGAACTGACCATTATCTCACAGGGATTTCGAAGATTCACGTCATCGAGCGGACGGAAATTACATTCACTCTAAAAGAGACAACTGTGAATTTGTTTACTGAACGAACGCGCATACAGGGAAACTGTTCGTTGTCTCGAATAATGAAGACAAGTCTAGTGGGAATGATTGCTAGCCTTAAGACAACTCGCTGATTTCGACGGAAGGCCTCCGAGTGAGAGAGATCGTATTACGTATTCATGATTGCAGGTGTCATATCAATATCTGGGACATTTCAGTCTGCGCAGACTTTATCTCTGCTGGCCAATTTCTGAGCGAATATCGTTTCCCTAACTTGTTTTCGGTGGGCAAGTTAACGATCACACATCCAGTAATTTATGCCACTCCCAAATCCGGGTATTTTGCCACAGTAGTCCATCTCCACAGAATCCATGCGTAATCACATTGTTTGCGTGAAAAATTTTTGTGATGCTGAGGACTGCTTCGTGATCACTGTAAGTGCAACTGTATAGCTGAACCAACCATGGACTGACTGCCTTGTGTGTGAGTTTGAATGCTAGCGCTAACAGAAATCGAGCCGCTCTTGAGAAGCAGACAGATAAACTAAAGTCATTTCATAATGGTATTCTTTAAGTGAACACTGATTTGGAAAATTCGGTTTTTTGGATCACCAAAGCATCAAACGATGGCTCGGCAACAATTGCCAACCCATGTTTTTCTTACACTGAGAATTCAGAAGATAATCCAGTTTATTCAGAGCCGCTTTGAAGTGCACGACGATAAGCCAAGCAATTTCGCGGATCCTAGATGATTATTCTGACACTAAACACTGTCGTTATGCTGACCAATAATTAACTTGAGCAGTAGATGTGTCAGGTAATGATTGGTTGCTTTTCGCCAGGATGCCTAGGCCTAGTTGCTCCGTTGTACGAGTGTTTTATTGAAACGTTACAAAGGCCACGATTCCTCCATTCTCCTGTAACTTAAAAGTGACCACAAATTTGACACGCATAATCCAAAGCAGCTGCTCAGTGAATCTGCGGTCGATTTTGTGTTGAGATGCACCGGTCACACGTGGCATTGCGGTGATGCGAACCGCATTTGGGCCAGTATCTAGAACATATAATTTCCACATAGCTCCTAATGAATTAGTAAACAACCCTTCCATCATACGTTTTTGATTTTATCCCCTCCGTCTATCTACGTTGCAGAGCAGCCAGTTTCAGATGCACACAAATTGAATCATGTGGTTAAAATATCTAAATCTAAATATCTAAATATCTGACCATATATCTAAATATCTATCTAAATATTTATATCTAAATACTGCATATAAATATTGGTGGATCGGGAGGATTTATTGTCGTGTAATAAGAGAGATTGGCACTGAGGTTGCAATTCGTATTATAGTAAGACGTTTGAAATATCATTTCCAAGCTCGATTAAGTCATCAACTGCCGGCTGGTCAACAACGATTTTCCAGTTTGTGACCGTGTGAAGAGCAGTATGGCAACCAATTATTACTGACTGCATCAACGACCTCGTTAAATACATCGCGAAGACAAGGAGTTCACACGATACAATGTCACTTTGTTTAGTTGTACTTCGCAGCTTAACGCAACAGAGTTGTCATCAAATGTGACTCCTAGTATAACTACGTTACGCCAGAACAGCCGGAAGACAAAAGTCGCCAGATGTGTACGATGCAACTTACTTTATAGGTCACAGACGTTAACTGTTCAGAACCTTTCGTGACGTCTACATCGAAAACGACCGATATCGCCCAGTTTACCCCTCTCCATGCTTTCATTACAGAATTAAACAATAAACATTAGAAAGAAACAGGTTTTTGTAAGGCTATGTTCAGCTGTAACTGAACACAATATTCCTTCCCGGAGGGTAATATGTCCTCCAGTGTACAGACACATTATTGCTGCACGTTTTGCCTACAACTGCTGAATGGTTTACTTGTGCCGCTAATAATACTAATTTGAAACCTAAAACTTTTATCAGCTTATGTCTTCCGACCGCTCTGATAAATTGGATCGGGAGGATCCGCAATGTTACATAACTCGGCCTACTTACCATGGAAGTGGAATTCCAAATGAAACCCATCCTCCATCCGGACTCCGTTTACTGCGAATTCCCTTTTGTTTCCCCACTTCGTGCTTCCAGTTCTCAGGTTTTATGGTCAGCAAGCATCATGTTTCTCTCTTCAGGATTCATTCAACGGAAGTGACTTTGAGCTGCTTTTGCAATCTTACCCTCAATAACTTTCTAGGGCCTTGGTGCGTCTGGGCACTATACTGATAGACAAGCATCTGTATTCTAGGTAAGATGGAAACTGGCTTTCGATCAGCTTCCTGTTTGCTTTTAGAATCAGGTTTACCTGCTGAAAACGCCCATGGAATAGACCTCAAATATTTGTGATCAAATGTTGTTGTATTGCCCTATCGCATAACCTAATAAACACTCAGATGTGCATAATTCTTTTGTACTCTGTAGGTACCGGAACCCCCGTCTTGTCCTTCAGTGAAGTTCAAGAGACTACTTTGCTGCCCATATCAGTAATATATGGTGATCACAAAATCAAGGTTATTGTAACCGTAACAGTGGAACATTAGTTTTCGTATTCACCAACATCAAGCACATCGAACGCATTCCACGATCAGTTTTTGACGGGATCAGTGGTGTGCTCGTAACAACATTCCGTCATATCCCATCACCTAACATGAACTTTCAGGTATTTTAGGTCCGGAACCAGTATCAATAATGATTTCAGTGACCAATAGCATCAGGAAGTTTGCATTTTTTAGGACGACCGGAAGTGCATAACATTTGAGGAACTACTGTGATCTCAGTAGAAGGCCGGACAGTGTACAGTGGTACCACGGACTTTCTCAAGAGCATGCTGCTGGAATTAAACAAACGCTTCAAAAGACAACTAGGTTCTTGTCCCGTAAGCTAAGCTGATGTGTGCTGAAAAGCCAATAAACACTGTACACCTGTTTCATTCTTATAGGAAATCGTCAGCAGTGCGAAACACACGGAATTCCTGGGAACTTTGGTCAAGAAAAGCTATTGAAACTTATGGCTAAACTGAAAGGAATTATGGTTACTGAACAAGAACATATCAAAAAGTGGCTTGATTTTGTGACAGCAACACGCTTTTTGATGTCAACGGCGAAAAATCCAACTTCATTCAAGACTAGCTAGTGTAGCAGAATATCCGATCAATAGATTCAAAGCTGTGGCAAACCACCAGCTAACAAAATCGGAAATTATATTTGTATATAACGTGTATATAAAATATTTCATTTATGTTTCTTTCACATGGTTCTGCCTGATGTGTTCTTTTATTAATTTCAATCCTGCCTTGGCTGACTGAGCTGCACGTGTTTCTTGAACTAGCATCCTATTTGTTTCCCGGTTTTCCTGATAAAGATCGGGAGTAAGATCGATCTTGGTTACAAATAGAAAAGCTGCTGTGGTTGTGCTTGTAGGGAAACNTAAATACAGTGGGATATTGTGAAAGATTACAGAACCCAAAGTCTATTATGTCCAAGTTCTGAAATTTGACTGGTTTTGTTTAGTTTTTAGCACACAAATTTTTGCTGCTTGATAGGTGTCTGCTGCGCCTCAGAAATCTCAGATGAAGAAATCCAAAATAATTCTAATTCAAATAGAATAAACGGCCCAAATGCATTTGAGGTCGCAATTGAGTTTCACGTGAATTTGCGGTTGCTATATTTGGCCTATGTTATATTTGGTCTATATATAGATGTATGTTATATATATGTTATATTTAGTCTATGTTATACTTTGTAGAAATATATAGAAGGCAAGCACCTATAAGTCGATGGTTCATCTCTGGAAACATAGCAGATATGAACCAATTTTAGCGACACACCTATCTATTTTTGCCCGATCTTTAACACATTTGCATAACTTTCATACCGATGTCTATTTCCTGAACGGTGATTTGCAACCCTTCGTTGCTTATATAACAGATAAGAAAATCAAGTGGCTTCCAGTAAAATTTATATCCCGAATTGTTAGATGAAAGCCCTTTAAACTTGAAGCTAAGTAGTAAAGGACTCGAGCCCGAGGACAATTTTATCAACTATTGACATTTCGGTTCACGAAGTTTTCTGTTTTTCATGGTGAATCACGGATGATGATCGTGCTAGCGTAATAATTTGAGCGAAGTCATAATTGCAACTGGACTTTAAATTGCTGAGGCAGCTAGTTTCAGCCCAAGAGACTTGAAACTTGAATACCATACAGGCGTTATTCTTGGGTGCCCCAACTTAGACGGCTCTCTGAGAGATAACGATGAATGAAACCAAGCACATTCTCGGTCTAGTATCGAAGACAATTATCGGTGAGTTCAGGTTTTACTTACTTCTCACACACGTCACAAAACATATTGGTACCGTTATTACTTTGTCAAAGACGGCGCGTTTTTAAATTATTGATTAATTTGTCCCTTCTCCTTGTGATCGTGTTGCTTTTTTGGTTAGTTAGGTGACAAATTACGGGATAGTTAGATATCAGCGACTCTCAGAACGTCAAAACTAAAAAAGCACCGTTTTTGAAGAATTGGTCGGCAAACCCACTTGAAAAACGCAAAAAGGATAAGAGGGAATAGAGTACACATTTCTCGACACCATTTTTGTCTTGTTCCAACAAATTTGTCGAATAGTTATAATGTTTCTCTTTGCGGAAAACGGATCGCAGCCAACAAATGTTGGCTTTCAATTCGGACTTTAATGCTGAATTTAATACTGACTTGCATTTGTCTTCTTAAAGAGAGAAAAATTAAGCACATGCCAGGATGCCTTAGCAAACTGCCATAAGTTTAGAGTAGACTGAACTGAGTGCAAGACAGAAGAATGAAGATTTGGCGATATGCAGCCTGAGAGAAGAATGTTAAATTACATTTGGATAGTTATGGGATTTTTATGGCTCATATTCACACTATTCTCGCCTAAAAAATCCACCTATCTAGGCACGGTGATTCATGCTGACCCACAATACGGTAAGGTAAACACTAGACTCACGTGTGGCGCATACTTTGGGCACCGCAAACTACGAGTTGCGCGCTCATCATGACCTACGTGACTTGGCGTTAGAACGGGAAGACCATTGTTCAAGCGAGATAAAACTGGAACGAAAGTCTACAAATTATGCGAACGCATGCAGTGAAACTTCTCCGGTATTACTTCAGCAGTCAGAGCGAAATCTACTCGAAAATACTGGTAGACTGGCCGACCCGTCAAGGCATCTAGGAAGGTTCAGGGCATCTGATGAAGCATTCATGTTACCTACGACTCGAGCACGCTCCTCAATTCGGACGTAGTTATTCAGTTGTGCCAAGCTTGCACAGTACGTGAATATCATCTGTTGTCAGATATCTTGGCCTCAAAGCAGGACAGAATCAAATATATTTTTCAACAGTGAATGAAACTGAGGTCTAATGCCTCAAAGATGGAGCAAACTACTCATGGGTTTGCCAATTATACTTCTAAAAACCCTGTGCTTCCGCTGTGGCTCATGAGGTAGGCACAGACTCCCAGATGTTGTCAACTATGTTATTTTTTTTAATCCAGTTACTACACAGTTCACGAAGTACACTTATTTAAAGACAAATTTGTTTTTAACAGGGCACTCAACGGAATTCTAGGAGCATACCCGGTTTATGATATTTTTCAACTAAACTTTTGGATAAAGGCCCTCCCTTGTTTAGTCTGGCAATACATTTGAAGCATCACAGTAAGGGAACTCACGGTTGTCTCTAGCAGTTGTATGAAATAGCCGAAACGAAAAAGAATGCTTTACTAAAGAGTGTGGTTACAACGGTAGCTTTATTCAAAGCTCGACAAGGAATGAAATACCCCGGAAAACACAGTAACCCCGATGGACCTAATCCGAATGTCAACAGGTGTAAGCAATGGTCCGAGAGATCGTTGAACTGAAGCTCGCATGCTTCCCCTTTGTTTTGCCGGTAATTTGGTATTGAACACGACAAACTTGAATAGATGACAATGATTTTAATGCCTGTTATTAAAATTACTCGGTTTATTTTTTGACTTCGAGGTGTGCCTTCTATTCATATCGTATACATTAGGCATAACAGGCCTATTATATATGCCTGTTCAGCAAGGATTTCGGTTCATTTCTTCCTTTCTAATCTCCAATTTGGATAGGAAAACTGAGATGGATATGCTATATATATATATATATATATATATGCGGTTGGATCGAGATACTGAAACCCTCTGGTTGATCAGCAAATTGATCTGATTTTCCATCTGAGTAATCTGTTTGGGGGGCTTCGGTTAGATATGACACGAAACATGTGATTGCTCGCTGGTGTGTGTCGGTATGAAATAATTAAGGAATATTGCCTTTTTGCGACAGCTCATCACGACAAAATAAGAAGTGCATGTCACCCATGTGCTGACGGTTCTTCACTCCACAAAGATAACTAGCCAGACAAATAAGTTTTTCATAGATGTGATGAAATAATGCAGTACAAGTCTGCGTCTGGTAACTGCTTTGAATTTGCCAGAACAAGGGAGCATCAATATTCGTTTTTTTTACATCTTTCATGGACTTACGTTTGCTGCTGATTATGAATAGCTACATAAGATTTAAGAGATCTAGGCAAAAGAAGAATCAAAACTATCTTGCACTTGTTGAAGGAAAAGAGGAAACACATCTTCCAACAGTATGAAATAATAAGCACTAATTTTATTTAGTAAATCGTCCGTAAAGGAGGTTTCTACACATTCGATGGTATGGGAAATGGGCCACACTAATAGTGCATGACCAAGAGGAAACTACATCAAACGTCATAGGTTCTGTGCAGTGCATGTAGAGACCTCATATACTGGCGATTTCTACGTATTTCCAACCTCTAACAACATGGGAAATTCAGAGGTGGGGATGTCCCTTAGAGCTCTATACATGTCATATGGGTTTGAGAAACATATACTGGCTTGAAGAATACAACCAAGCACTGCTTCAGGTGGGCTAAGGACAGTTTGGGCTAGAACAACCGACAGTAACTTATCTTGTGCACATCATTTACCGCGATTGTATTAAGAAGTGTTCCTAACTGAAACATAACGTACATCGCATCGTTTATCGATTATGTCTGCCACCGGTGAAATATGCCTCAAAAGTGGGTCACACCAGTCTGAGAATTGCAGTTGCTTCAGCAACAATAAATGACTCAAGGACGTGACAAATATCCTAGCCTAACAACAAAGCTCATAAATTTATCACAAATCCTCCAACCACTGCTAAGAACGAGAAGGAACATTTACAGAAAGATATTTACAACGGGAAAAGTTTGAGGAGAGGCTCGTTTCATGGTATGGTGAGTCAAGCCTGATACAAATTTTCCGGCATTTTGTTTATGCGGCGATAAAAATGCTTCATCGGTGCATGTAGAGCACATGTACGGGAAATGGTATAGTCAAAGAAGGATCAACTGATCTTCAGTAACGGAAATCTTAAGAAGTTCCACAGAATATTTAGTTCTCGGCATGATAACAATGGTCTACTAACGGTTTGAAGACAAAACTGGCAAGAAAGCATTATGGTTTGCCAGTATTTGGTGGGTAAAAAGTGAACTCTCCGTCAAAAGGTCTAAACTTGAGTGCATTATTTCCCGTCGACCAGAGTGAGGTATAATTATCTAGGATGGTGCAACCGCGTGGGCACTGCCTATTTTAAAAATACTGACGACAGCCATACTATTATCTCGAAATGGCTGCCTCACAGCCAAATCTTCAAACTAATCCAAAACACATAAAGTAAAATAGTGGAGATTTCGTCCTGTAAGTGGAGCCAATCTATGCTGAAAAGCCGAGAAGCACTGTACAGCTGTTCCATCCTTATTGGGAATCATCAGCAGTGCGCGTCTCACGAAATCCCGGAGAGTCTCGAACCCGCGACCTCCTGGCTAGTAGTTTGAACACTTAACCGTTCGGCCGCGAGCTGCTGATCAGCAGTGTGATTAACTCGCACTTAGACAGGATATAGCGCCGCTCATCCTTCAAGCACGGGATCCACATCACGCGGTCACACGTGTTGACTGGCTCCTCGAGCAACGACTTCTCAGAGGAAGTTTCACTCATCGGGTGAAGTTTATTCTTCCACTGAGCTACCTGTAGATTGTTGGTAGTGTGAGGAGATTTGGGATTTTTGTGGAGATTTCGTCCTGTAAGTGAAGCCAATCTATGCTGAATAAGTGTTCAAACTACTAGCCAGGAGGTCGCGGGTTCGAGACTCTCCGGGGTTTCATGAGATGCGCGCTGTTGATGATTCCCAATGAGGATGAAACAGCTGTACAGTGCTTCTCGGCTTTTCAGAATAGACTGGCTTCACTTACAGACGGAATCTCCACAAAAATCCCAAATCTTCTGACACTTCCAACAAAGTACAAGACTAAAATATGTTTAGGTTAGGAATTATTTTCTGTGCCGTCGTGGTATCTTCAGGGAGAAATGGGGAAACTAGATATGGGAAACCTACACCCCTTAATTTGTTATAAAATGATCCGCTTTTTTAAATAAAGAGAAAAAAGAACATCTGATGTTGATTAGATGTCCCGCTGGACACTCAGTTTTTTGTGTTTTGGGTAGCATTTTGAATAAAAAACGTGTGATTAAGTGGTGGGCTGCCGATTTCAGAAGTTCATGTGTGATTAGTAAAAGGCTGATAATCGGCAGTTCTATTCAGTCTTGAGTGTTCCAAAGCATATAAGGAGTGGGTGAAGTGGAATTAATGGATGCTTTGGTAGCAATTTGGGTAGTGTATACTTTTATGTTCACGAATTACATTTATGACCAATTTTCCAGCTGGACGAATCAACCTGGTTTAAGTCGTCTAGGTATCATCAACTACAAAACGTAATCTCATAAACGTTACTCTAATGTCAATCTTGGAGGTGTTGTACCAACATATAGCGACATAATGTGCAACTGAACTGTACAATTTAGCAAAGTCTAAAAATGAAGACAGAGTTAGAGGCAAGGGCGTTGTCACAACATGTCGCTAGGCGATTGAATACTATTCCCTACCACTTAAGCCGTTAGATCTTTTTATATCCTAGACGACGACCAGTGTGTTTCAATTGCGCTTCTCTGTTCCGCGTTTTTTTTCAAAGTGTCTGCTATAAGTACATTCATGTGGCGTTTCAATTGGCGCCTCTCTGTCCCGCTTTTTTTTCAAAGTGTCTGCTATAAGTACATTCATGTGGCTGAATTTGGAAAAATTTTGGTCGCATGTCTATTCTATTCCGAGCTTTTTCTGCTTGACGTCTCCCATGCATCCAATATATCATTTTTTAGTCGCCCTCTGTTTTGTGGCTGAGAACTTTTCTGTGATTCATCGTGACCTTAGTGGCTCTTTAGTCAGGGTTGGTCGAGTTTTGTTGACCACATCTCAGATGGAAAACAATTTTCTGATTATTTTTAAGACGTCTGTTAGATGTTGGTTGATCCGTCATTTTGCACTGTACTCATTCATCTGATATTTGTTAAGCACAATTATTTCAGGTGCCATTTGCCAGTATTTTGAGTGTGAACTCACCAGGACACATCACTCTCGGATGTGCAGTGATAAGCATAATGTTTCGCAGTGGGAAGGTTGAAATTTGCAACCTGTTCTATTGTTACTACTTTTTGGATATTTTCAGAATGATCCCATTCGGAAGAATCAGCACTTCCGGGATAACCTAGCAACAGCCATTCATTATTTATCCTTAGCGAGCATCTTACAGCCTTGAAAAGTTTGAAAAATACCTTTGAACCATCAATCACCACAAAATACCTTCAAAACTGAATGAGCTGCTCTCGCTAATTTGGATGTTGGTCTATTCATGCAGAAACCATTTATCTGGACAAAGGGTTGATTCCCATCTAAGAGGCGGAGACTTCGGTCCCGTGGATCTTTAAGTTGTCCGAAAATTGTGTTTCAACCCACCATCAAGTCCAGTTCAACTCATATAAAAACGCATTTAATATCTTGAATAATTTTTACCGTTACTATTGCTGTCGGCACTACACTCAATTGCTACCGACCATCTTTCGCAAAACGAAGAAGGTAGAACAGCGAAAGAAAAGGATGAAGGAACTCCTGTATATATTCAAAAAATACATACAGCAACGACACTAATGATGATTCGCAAAAACTCCAAACAAACACGAATAGTTTCATGACATGTTATCCACCAGTCGTGAGTTTTATTGTGAAGGGCTCTTCTACTCCCATTGAAACACATCAGAATTGCCACTGCTGCAGCTGTAAATGATAAAAATTCAGGGGCTGAATCAGCATGAGATGATAAGTTTACAATTAGGTATGCGTGCGAAAAGTGTCTGGATGTCGTCGGTTATCTACTCCAGAGACCGTTTCATATCACTCAAATGGATTGATTATTTTCACACTTGTTTGTCTACTTGCAACCCAACCGTATTTAGAACATATGGAGGATATCTCAACTAACTTGCTGATTATGGCTGTGTCAAACCTAAATCAGGAGAAGTCGTCCAACCACTACGTCAGGCTTGGCCGATGGTTGGTTCCATATGAGTTAACAGTTGATCGCTATCAGAATAACAAGACAGTAAACGTAGACTACACAAACACATTCACGTGTCTTACGAGAACATATTCCTACCTTTTTGTTTCAGCAAACGGTGCTGATGAATCCGTTTACTGCCACATGGGAAGGTCCCGCGTCCGGGTCCACTGATGCAGAGAATAAACACACTCACTGGTAAAGATGTTTGCTGTAGTTTTCATTGCATTGTTTTCAAAGTGCAGTTGCAGGATTTTCTCATGTTATGACTTTTATTTCCGTCGCAATTTGACCTTGTAAATCAAAACATTGCCGAAAATCCAAGTGTTTTGTTTTTATTTGGGAATCATCAGCAGTCCGGATCTCACGAACCTCTAGGAGCTTGCAACTTCCATGATAGCAGTTTAGAGCATTTGGCCAAGAGCGGCTGATCATCAGTGTAGTTGACTCGTATTCGGGCAGGGAAGAGCACCACCCATGCTTCACATCGTGTGCTCGTGTGTTACTTCGCTCTTCTCTAGTGATAGCTTCTCAAATGTATCGTTCTCTTTTTAATTCTATTACACGTAACAATAACGTAACGTACTAATAAAAGCAAGCAATAATAATATATTAACGTTGCAACTAATATTTCATTTTGGCAGGTAAAAGTAAACTGATTCTGTTTCTTATGGACGGTTTCTGTAAGGAAATGACAGGCCGTGCGAAAAATGTCAACAACGTCTGGTTAACTTATACTTGTGGGCACATTTTCAAGCAGATAGTTTGAAACACAGGTGTAAGGTGAAAAGCTTTTACTCTAAAGCTACTTTTTCTCACTGCAAGAAATCTTGAGTCCCACTGGCTTTTACCTGAGGATGGTGGGTTGACTGAAATAATGCAGTAGATACTTCGTAGGAGGTACTGCTATCGCCACCATATCTGATCTGAGCGAATATTCATTGAATTTCACATGAAACAAATAATGCAAATGAGAACGAAGTCAATAGGGATAAACTGCTTAGCTAGCGCTCAGTTTCAGATGATAAATCCTTCAAATCGACCGGAGGCGGCTGGTGACAATCGAAGTAGACCAACCAAGTTGTTGAGACCCGGAGCGTTTACCTCAGACCTTCAGCCTAAATGTTAAATTAAGAAGATGACTTTTTAGTCAGTGTAACAGAGATGACCTGGATGGCACGCATACGGCAATATGGGTGTACGTCTCGATAAAGAGAGTGAATGCATTGTTGGTCAACAAATGTGGGCAGCCTCTCTCAGTCACAAATTCACCGCCATCTTAATTTAGATTTATCTAAGATTTTACATGCAACTTCTTGCAACACCCCTTAGATGGAACAGCGTAGGGTGGAGGGGAAGAAACCTAATTCAGTACGGATAAATTTGGAGAGATTTTGGGCATGGTTTGCGGCAAACTACAGAGTGAACATATGAAGGTGCGAAGTGCGGTTGCTCAAGTGAGTGTCCAGTTATTATACGCGCCTTCCAAGCCCTTGTGCTACATGTGTGCACAGGCCTATGGCATTAACGATGGTTGTGCAAAGTGTCGTTCAAATGGCCAGGGTAGACATCTGAAGGCAGATATCCGGTCGTGAAGTAGATGGTTTTAGGTGGAGACGAAGGCTTATAAGGATCGCTACATAGCTGTTTCATGAAAGGCCAACCATCATCGTACAAATTGAAATAAATTCTACACCACTGACATTAATCTGGCCTACGTGCTTAGTCGTCATGCACTGGACATCAATAACTTCGTTGTGTCCGTTAGGAACTGGAGACGTATGCTTCGAATTCGCAATGGACGCACGAATCATGGGCCAGAAACTTTTGAGGAAGCATGAAGTTTGCAAGAAGGAAAGTAGCACAAGTTAGATTCTGAATCGGATGACTTAACACAGTATTAGCTTTGCCAGTGGCTACAAACTGCATACCTCGTAGTGTGATTCAAACAAAGTGATTCTTACAGAACCGGGATCATTCCATGCGTGTGTGGAAGCGGTGGTATCTCCTTTTGACCAGGATCCGCTTAAATCTTACGAATATCAACAGAAGTTTCTATTTTATAGGATCCCAATTGAACCGACATTTTGTGACTAGATGAATTTTGCGTTATCTGGTAACGCTGAGGTAGTCGAATTCTAAAATAGTTACTGATTGGCGCTAGCAAAATGACGAGTTGGAGGACAGAATCAAGTCACTGCTCCCAAACTCACAATATTCATTAGCATTGACAACTAAAAGTTACAGTTTTTCACCCCATAAAACATTTGGAAGCTCAAGATATGGCAGGCACGCACTGGGTCCTTACGGACCTACGGATATTTACGTTAACATATAAATTCATTTATGGTTTCCTCATGTCATTGTCCGCACACGAACATCTTCAAATGAGTTTGAGTGAGCAGTTAAAAATTGAAGTTTAGATCACATTAATTCATTCTCTTTGACCTCCGCTCACTCTCTATTGTAAAAATGTTATCATTGATGAAGCTGTTGAATTATCCACCCAAAATCTTCAAAACGTGAAATCAAAAGCCTTACTAGTTCAGAATTTTTGACTACCATGGAAGCGCAACCTTGTGAAGCTCAGAGATTTTTGTACATGAAAAATGCTCGCTCTAATGAAAGAACGATTTTAAACTCCGAACAAAACTGCGATAAGCTTGCATGGCCACTTGTGATTCTTGAAGCATTTTAATCTCGCATGCCTCCCTACCAAACATCTTATTCACAGACACCCACTCATTTATATGGGATTGCATATCCTGAATTCCAAAGTCTCCAAATTATTGTACATTGTCAAAACAATCATGATGGAAAACGAGGTGATGAACGAGCTGTGAAACTCGTTCTGACTTTAATCTGTGTGAAGCAGACATGGCTCAATTCTAGGCGGTGATTAAGGATCTCGCGTTGCTATCCTGATGTTTCGTCGGTTAAATTATAGCACATAGAGTTTACCCCAAGCCCTTCAGTTTTCGAGAAACCAACTGCTGTGAGCATTTTCTCTATACTGGAATATGGGAATATCGTCTCGTCATTGGTGCTAAATTATTCTCAAACGTCACGTCCACGAGCTTTATGTAGGTCTCCGTATCGTCTGTTTATTAGCTACGAGGACTGGAAATATTTTCGTTGAACTCCATTCTAGACAGCACGACAGATTCCATGATGATCACGCATAAAACTCACAAAATCCATTTGGCTCATTGATTGGTTCACTGAACCACCAATCCCAGCCAAACTGTCTGCTGAATTTTTATAACTTTTAAACGGCACATTTACCTGGCAGTTCATAATCTCGCAGAGATTGATTTACACAACACATGGATTTCGGGAAACTAACATTTGAATGCGAAGTTCGGAATTTTTCAAAAGCGCTTGTGCTTTATGCTCTACTGTCGTGGGTCGCTGGTTTAACCAAGTCAGGAACAACAGAACTACCGGTGGATCCAATCAGGAGTGAGTTTCTTGAGAGGGCATTGACCTTTGAGGCTAGAGCTGGCCAAATTAAGGAGGACAACAGAACAGCTAGTGTTAGGATGCTTGCGGGTTACAACAATTCCTATTCTCACCCAACGTATTCATTTATGCTGCGGGCCACATTCAAGCAGGTTCCACCGATATTTGTCTGATTTTTTCCACCTACACTTCACCGTCACACTATAAACAAAAGTTCTAGTTTAGAGAGTTTCGGTGAAGTGACTGATGGGCGATGATCTCTATTCAGAGCAGCTTGAGGTTTTTTAAGGAGCTTTATAGAACCAAATAGAAGCAATCATTTCAATGGAGTAAATCCATATTTGATGCACTGAACTTTTAATAAAAAGCGATGCTTTCAGCTTTCCGATATTTATTGTGACAACACCCTATTCGAGTAACTAAGTTGGGCAGCAAATAGTGACGTGAATCCTAATATTAGTGACCGCCTCTGACAGAGGACGAAGAAGCAGAGAGAGGGAAGTGGTTTCCAACGAGATACCTTCTAATTAATCTGTAGTCAGGAATGTCTGGATGTCTTGTCGCGTGTGTGTTTTTATTACTAGTGACCGATGGAATCACTGAAAATAACCCGTATATGTTACTGAACGTCAAGGATACATCACGTAACGGAGTGCTAGGCCGTTAGGAGTGTCAAGGGCCGTCATGCACACATGATGCCCTAGAATTCAAACGAACCATTTCTGAGAAATCTTTTGAAGAATAGAACGACTTTGATTTGGTTGCGGTTCTGGGTTTTGCGGGTTAGGTATTTTGTTCACAGTCACACCACTCTCGTTTGAACAGTCGTCCTCCTGTTCTAAACTAATTATTCCGGCGAGTCCACACCAAAGGGAAGTACCGGACTCGAGTTTTGCTCTCATCAAAGCTCATGATCAGTGCACATCCAAAGGCCGTGCTGGGATTTGAGCCCCGGACATCTGACATGCGAGGCGAGCGTGTAACCAATACTCCACCAACGAACTTTGGAGGTATCTGAATTTTCGCATCTGAACAGGCGAATATGTTCACACCTGAGCGATGTGATTGGTGTGCCTGACTCATCGAACGACGACCCAGTAACTGTCTTGGTTGTGACGATCGATTGACTCGCCATTCAGGACTTCCAAGTAAGGTAGCGTGACACGCGCTTGAAACCCACTGGGCAACTTTTTGGTTGCAGTTTTGGGGTTTTGTGGGATAGGTATTTTGTTCTTTGATTTGCTTCAACCTTGGTTTACAGTTTTAGTTTTCCTAGAACGGACACTGCACGAAAGTCAAATGCAAGAATTTCGCGCCAATGCGGTCACCAGGTTGGATCCTTCAAGGCAACCGTGGCAAGCATATTAATAGGCACAGCGAGAACCGGAGGCCTCAACTGATACTGACCAAGGGGATTTATTAAACTCGGTTCTATGCTGGCCTTCCATCTTCCAGTGAGAAGCAACCAAACCAGATGGATACCCAACAAACTAATTAGATGAAATGAACATAAATCAACGGAAAGTCGGCATCATTGTCAACTTCTACTATGACAGCTTCACACGTGCTCCCTCTGCATTATATACTTCCCAATGGACAGAAGAGCTGCCAACACGGTAACCCTTATGATACGAATCGGAAGCGACAGTTTTGATTAGTTTGGTGGAGACATGGGAAGGTTTTGCGCAGTCCAACGCAGTCTAAACGGATGTACTGAAAATAAACCCATGCCATATTTAAATGGTGAAATACCAAACCGCTTAGTGGAGCATAATAGCACGAAGTGTTCTAGGGATGATAAAAGCAAGACAGGCCAGAAGGCAAACCACACGTGAAAAATCGAAATCACAGCTTTTTCCGAGTAATTCATGTCGGGATTTTTGTTGTGGTTGGGTGTGACAGGATTACAGTAGTGACCAGAGTATAAAGACAGTGATTCATCACATATTTCTGACACAGTATGAAGTGGGAAAATTTTGGTGATATATCGGTAATAGACAGGAAATATGGAAAGCTATGAAGCTGACTAAGAAAATTCCCGTTTACCCTAGTGTTTTTGACTGGGATCTCAAGGGTTTGCACGATTGGATGTGACGGTTTTCTCCAACCCGAAAACGTGTGCTACCCGGCATTTTTTCGGAATTGCGCTAACTTTACCCGCTGGAAGAGTTAAGGATAGCACGTTGGCTTTAATTTTTTGCGCTAGTTTACAGTTATCTGAAAGGTGAAAGTGACGTTTTTTTACACCAATATTTAGGTTGTTGTTGACGATGTTTGCCTTGGACTGCTTGGGCTAAAATATGTGTTCGCCATTTTTTCGATTATAAACGAGAAAGTGTCATTGACAGGCCTATTTATGAGCCTCAGGTGTCTGCTGTATGTATGCTTTATAGACTGAATGACTCTAGCATCCGATGGCCGTAACGTGGTTATGGTAGTTGGGGCAAGAGGTGCAATTTAATTTGGGCCAACTCGGTGTACAAACCAGCAGAACAGTTGTCAGTAGAAATATCAGTCGTTCACTTTGACTTCTGTACATCATTATTTAGTTCACCAACATATACTGCATAGTACTTTGAATGATTTACGTATTTATGTTTGTTTCCTATGCACGGCAATTCAACGCACGCTGGCGTTTTTTAAATACAGTCCTTCACCTTTTCACACGCATCAGGCACTACCGATGTCTTCTTCTGATATCTGAATTACTCTTTTCTGTATAGAGAGTTTTCGTCACGGCAGCTATGAAATAGACGAACGTTTTAGCAAGACTGCAGGCAAAGTTTGTTGCCCAGCTACCGTAGAATCAGTTGCTTGTCCCTGGCTCTTGGATGGCCTCTCTTAGGTTTCCCGTTATGATAGTGAACAGAATCTGCCACATTATTCAGCAGGCATGTATTGAAAGTGAGAATAAAGATTTACTCGTTCACGCACAAGTTTCAAGGGCAGTTAGGAAACTGGACAGTGACTTTAGCACTCAATTATGAACAACCATGTGCTGCAGTCGGTCTCAATGCTTGAGACGTTCTGGGGTTCTGTCCAATGGCATCATAGATATGCAAAACAGGACAGATGCAAGCAGCCTTGGTTGTCAATGACGGTAGACGACATTGCGTGGTGCAGAATTCTATCAACAAAAAGAATAGGGGTACGAACGGATTCGACGCTGTTGATTACAATGTGACAGTCACAGATGGACTGGGGTCTCCCATATCTCCCCAGAGCAAACTCACTCCTCAATGTGTCATAAGAATTTACTGCGTGCACAAAACTATTTCCTTCTGAGTCGGCAAACAGCGCCCCTTATGAAAATGCCTTTCTTGAGGGACACTTTATCTCTTGTAATTCCAATAAGTGCTGCTCTTATTGGCAGAAAGACATGCTCTGTAGGTAAAGATACGATGGGATACAGAACAAGCTAAAACGCAGATTGATACTAGCTAGTATGTGGGTTAATAAATTATCCTGATTCTGGCCTACACACGTTCAATATCATTGAATCAAAGGCTGTGATGTACAGCCATAGTGGGATACGTCACAGAAGAACCGTTCTGATAAATTGTGCGCTAGCAGTGCAATCTCTGGGGTCACCTAAGTAAAACACTCAGAGAATGGCTATCGGAGAACGAAATTTACCTTAAAGGCATTCAGAAGATGGATTTATCTCACTAAACTTGGACTTCTTAAAAGTTGAGAGGGATGCTTCAGTAAAACATTTTTATGGCTACGTTGGTAGGAAGCGATGGAAAGAAGTTAGCCCGTGCTAGTGAGGTGCTGGGGTATACGGCATAGTAAGCTGTGAGCGGTGCAATGTTTCGGAACTAATGCTGGTCTACGTGGCAGCAGAAATTCATTCAACATCTACACCTAACTCACACATAACACCGATGCTTTGTAAGAGCATCTTTAGAAAATTTCGCCCACTTAAGGATTCTGCGAAATATTGGTAAGTTCATTATGGGAACCTTGAGAGAGAGATAGGAACTACATGTTAAACATTTTTAGCAGTGTTTCAGCCATGTCATTCCCTATCGACGAGATTATTACCGTTTTGGCGCTTTTTTGGACAGTGTTTTCTCACTGTAACTTTATTTTGTCGCATATTGCGTTAAGTTACGCCATTACAGAAGGTTAGAATCGTCGTTCGCTTTACTAACACCATGACTATCTTTCCAAGTTATTTGCCTGCTGAAATAAGTAGAGTAACAGTTCAACTGAGGTAGTATCGCAACCAGAAGCAAAAATACTCAGGAGTTTTCCTCCAAACATCCTACAGTATAGTTTCACTGGGTTTGGGAAAATTTGGTTTCCCGATAGCAGCCAAATTTGAAAAAAATGAATGACGAAAATCTACCGCGTAGGCGGCGAAAAAGCGCATCAAGCGATTGCCTATAATACATCGAAAATTTGAATAACAAATATATTTTGTTTAGTTCATGAAACAAATTGGCCCAGTCCTCAGTGTTATTTACTAAAAATTCAAACAAGGAAAACCAGTCTGTTCTTTTTGAGCTCACCAAACTCACTCAATACTCAAATAGACCTAATTTTGAGCACAAATACCTTCACAAAGGCTTACTTCAGGTTAATAAACTGGCTGTATTTCACTTTTATTACCAAATAGATAAGTAAAATTGTAGCTTTAACGGGGTTTCGGACCACATTTTGGAATGCCGTTTTATCCTTCATGAAAGATAGTGATGCGTTTGTTGCCAAAACGTAGTAGATGACTTCATATTTTCAGTTTTGTTTTGAAACTGCACAAAAAGTGTGAATATTCGACCTTTTGGTAAGGTTTTGCTAGATGGAATGCTTCCGAATATGACTCAAGGAGTTCATTTCCTATAAATAGCCATAGATAACTTACCATAGATTTTGCTCTGTCTATGGATAAGCTAACTTTTTTACTGCATAAACCCCTTGGTGCAATATCACTCGCGGGGTAGTGATTCCAGTCTCACGTTGTTTAATATGCTACTCGGTGTAACTCCCTGTATTCACAAATCAACCGTCCTTTTAAACACGGCTGCGTAATTTTCTGTTGCGACTATGATAAGTAAATGTCAATCCTGTTAACGGAAACAAAGTGATTTTCGATTTCAACGTGCATAAAACAAGGTGGGAACTCCAGCCCCAACGAACGAATGGTCTGGAAAACAAATGAGCTCCCTGGACCACTATTCTGTTCTGGTGCATTGCGGTAACATGCCTAAAACAGATATCCCCTGTGTGGTGTACAGCAAATTTGACAAATCAGGTAAACTTGAATGACACAGAATTTTATCTATTTGTTATCAAAACATTATTACTGATGGCAATCCAAGAGATTCTGAGGCAGGGAAGCAGTTTGACGAGGCAAAAGATGAGAGAAGCCTCATCAGCCTGTTTGAAAAATTGAATAGTCGGGTAAAACACTTGCCTAGTCCCCTTATGGAAAGCCTCATGGAAGTTTACAAAAAGCCAAGGATATAAGCTTAACAGGTTATTGAGCATTAATTTACTCGGTCGCATCCCTGAATATTCAATTTCCAGTTTATTCAGTAGTAACTGTCATACAAGGGACGCGGTAGTTCTGCGGTACCTCTAAAGTGTGACTGCAGGTTATAAATTGGCAAGTTATTGCGAAAATCCAAGAATCTTTTGAGAAACTAAAGGAAGGGAGAATAAAAGAAGCCAGTGAAACACCGTCTTTTGTTCGTACCAGGATTTAGAAGGTAAACATGGATGGTGACGCACTACCCATTAGGTTGTTGAAAATTCCTCGACAGACCCCAACCGGTCTCGCCCTTCTTGGAACTCATCAGGTGGGCACAGTCCCCGAGTTTAAAAAAAAGAGTGAAACACCGTCTTTTGTTCGTACCAGGATTTAGAAGGTAAACATGGATGGTGACGCACTACCCATTAGGTTGTTGAAATGAAAACGACAGACCCCAACCGGTCTCGCCCTTCTTGGAATTCATCAGGTGGGCACAGTCCCCGAGTTTCCATCAACCCTACGTTCTACTTTTAACCAAATCACATGAAATTAACGAAATGCACTCATATGCAAACAAATTCGGTTTTGCGAGAGACTCACCTGGAACCCAGCTGAAACATCACAAACGAGATTTATCTGGGTTCTAGGTGAGTCTCTCACAAAGCCAAATTTGTTTGCAAATAAGTGTATTTCGCTAAACATAGGATATTAATAGATGTTTGCCAAAAATCGAAGTTCTTTATTTTGACACACAGAAACAAACCGAGACGGTACTGGCCAACCAACTTCCCTGTTGCATTTAGCGCTTTCAGTTTTTCAGCCTAACAGATAATCAGTTATTTTCTTAGTGAATTCCAAGATGTTCCTAAAAGGGTTCCATCATCTATAAACTCACTGTTGGACGTGGTCTCACTTTCCTGGCTTTCCAGGAAAACTTTCTTGAATGTTGCGCGAATTCAGTTAATTCCCCTCTGCTTTTATCACCACAGTGGGAACTTATTATGAAGTACCTCAAAATGGGAGCCCGGAAAACATACTTCTGTTCTTTCATTTGTCACTCTAACGGTTCCATCTATTACATCTCAGTACCACTCACTTAGCGAACAAAATGGAACATGTTGTTAGTTGGCGATGGCCCGTTCACATCTAACTGTGATCCATCAGCCCGATTCATTGGGGAATAGACAGTCTCACCTAGGTGACGCTGCTGGATGAAGACAATTGTGCAATTCTAGGATCCGACCATGCTGCACCGATTAGCATCTCAAACTAGCTAGTGATTGAACTGCACTCAGCTAAGCAAACATTCAGGTAGGATGCGATTGGAGTGAAGGGAAAACGACTGAAATGGAAGTGTTAAGTATTGGCTCCGATGGTGCTCATCAGCTG
>NW_008751795.1:730739-761504 GCF_000715545.1 Opisthorchis viverrini
CTACCCATTAGGTTGTTGAAAATTCCTCGACAGACCCCAACCGGTCTCGCCCTTCTTGGAATTCATCAGGTGGGCACAGTCCCCGAGTTTCCATCAACCCTACGTTCTACTTTTAACCAAATCACATGAAATTAACGAAATGCACTCATATGCAAACAAATTCGGTTTTGCGAGAGACTCACCTGGAACCCAGCTGAAACATCACAAACGAGATTTATCTGGGTTCTAGGTGAGTCTCTCACAAAGCCAAATTTGTTTGCAAATAAGTGTATTTCGCTAAACATAGGATATTAATAGATGTTTGCCAAAAATCGAAGTTCTTTATTTTGACACACAGAAACAAACCGAGACGGTACTGGCCAACCAACTTCCCTGTTGCATTTAGCGCTTTCAGTTTTTCAGCCTAACAGATAATCAGTTATTTTCTTAGTGAATTCCAAGATGTTCCTAAAAGGGTTCCATCATCTATAAACTCACTGTTGGACGTGGTCTCACTTTCCTGGCTTTCCAGGAAAACTTTCTTGAATGTTGCGCGAATTCAGTTAATTCCCCTCTGCTTTTATCACCACAGTGGGAACTTATTATGAAGTACCTCAAAATGGGAGCCCGGAAAACATACTTCTGTTCTTTCATTTGTCACTCTAACGGTTCCATCTATTACATCTCAGTACCACTCACTTAGCGAACAAAATGGAACATGTTGTTAGTTGGCGATGGCCCGTTCACATCTAACTGTGATCCATCAGCCCGATTCATTGGGGAATAGACAGTCTCACCTAGGTGACGCTGCTGGATGAAGACAATTGTGCAATTCTAGGATCCGACCATGCTGCACCGATTAGCATCTCAAACTAGCTAGTGATTGAACTGCACTCAGCTAAGCAAACATTCAGGTAGGATGCGATTGGAGTGAAGGGAAAACGACTGAAATGGAAGTGTTAAGTATTGGCTCCGATGGTGCTCATCAGCTGTATTTCACGTCTCAAAGAAAACGCCCCCGTTTCTCCGTGATCAACATATTTATTACGATACATTAACTATCCCGTTTTCAATATGAACAACGGGTTTATGCTAAATTGGTAGTCGAAATGAAGGTTTTCATGGATTTAACCGATAGTTTCATTAATTGGGGGATAATGTACACACTATAAGTACCTTACGGTGCCTGACTGTCCCTTGATAGAATGCGCCACAATTAATAAGTCTGGTGACAAAATGGCGAGTGATAAATTGGTTGAACGACGAATCGAATTGGTATAAGTTGAACGCTTGATAAAATGACAACGGACAAATTGGTCTGGAGATAAATTCTCCCATGACACTATTTGGCACGCAAACAAATGAGCCGAAAATGAATCGTTCAAACTAAACACACATTAAACCCGGTAAAGGTAATAGAATCACGTGATATGTGGGCTTGTCAGGAGTCTCTCTGCCGTCGCTAAACCAGTCACAATAGAAGGCGAGATGTTATCAGCGAAGCACGAGCCCTGAGCATGACTCATCAACTTTTGGTAAAAAGACTGAATCATTCCGTATTCAGTTTTTGCACTTTCCTCCATTACACAAATATCTGGTACGTAGTAATCTTTGTATTTCCTCAGTACGTCGTTTCCTGTTCTTAGCCTCCAGTTAGTTGATCAGCTGACCTTGTCTCCTGAGATACCCTCGTGATGTCTTTCTTGATGGATAGATTTTTCAGCAGGGTTCAAACGCGAGGGAANCAGCAGGATTCAACGCCGAGGGAATTTTTAGATGCCACAACAGGGGGGGGGCATTTGGGTTTAAGGCTTTTAAAACCCGCTAGAACTGTGTGATAGTATAGTATGTAAACAAGCACCATTCGCAGATGGCACGAAAAATGTCCTCAACTACATCAACGGACATTTTTATGAAGTACCTTAATGACCGGGAAGAAATCACGTCTTCAATTAGATCCCAAACAAGGATCCAGAGCTTGAGGTTACTCATTACTGATGTGTATGTCATATAATTTCACCAGTACGTCCAAAGGACTGCATTATTGTCATAATGTGACCTTGTGTGCCTAACAGAGTGAACCGTTCCTGCTTCTTAACCTTCAAACAATAAGCTATTCTTCATCCGCTTTTCTACGGAACGCTCTTTGTGGAAAAGAAAGGACAGGGTAGATTAGCCCGTAATCATGGTGTGATTGTTGATTTAGGTAACTCTGACATTAGAGGAGCAAACTGCTAACCACAGAATGATGCAGCGCATTATTGCGGACGAGTCGAAATAAGTCCGTTTGATGTGGATCTTACCGAATACTTTGAAACATCCCTATCATTGATAATCGATTAGCCGCTATTTCAGCGTTAATTTAATAAATTGGTAATAATGGCGACTGCCCGTCTTGGAAATGGGCATGTTTTTTCAGTTGTTCAGAATCTTCCAATTAGTTTGTGCCTGAATTATTAAAAAGAAGTGTCTTGAAGAACTAAATGTCATTCTCTATCGTAAACAAGCCACTCATATTTGTTCTTGTTCATAAAGGTCCCCATAAACTTCGATTCATTAGAAAGCCAAACTGCGGCAAACAGGCAAACCCCCTGAGAAGTTTGCATATGATGGGTTCTAGCTTGGGTGGCCATCGGTGTTTCGATAAAATTTGAAATTTATTTCAATGTATTCATGGTTCAACTCCTTGTCTGTTCTTCGCTTGTTCTTGAAATTAACCCAAATAGATTTCCCTATTAACAATTATCACCCGCTACAAAGGTAGTAAAATGCGTTCAAGATTTTGTGCATATTTGTTCAACAACATAGATGATAGATAGGAGGGGAAGTGATAAAGACCGTAGTCCTTATCATCTGACTGGTGCAGCTGCGAACGCTCCCACTGAGAGGATTTGGGAGAGAAACTACTTGGGCTTGCTGAAGGGTAGCATAATATATCTCACTCTTCAATCACGCAACACGTTGCGAAAATGCCACAAAAGTAGACATACATGACAGCTTGAAATTCGTTGCATCGTTCAGTATTTTAGAACAAGCCTGGCAATCGGCTTGCAAACTCACCATCCTAGGAAACATCATCAGTTCCATGGCTGATTTCCAAACTCGACAAAGAGATTCAAAACCACCCTCTTAGCTATCGAAGGAGGCACCCAAGCGACACACATTGTTACAAACACAAAGACAATATATTTATGCTAAATGAGCACAGTGCAAACAAAGAAACCGCGGTTATCAACTTCCACAGGTTACTCTAAAAATATATCCTCTAAACCACGGACTTAAGCAAAAATCTTTTATGAAAGCTATCGCTTGAAAAGAGCCTGAATACATTGGCTCGCAATCTTATGCATCGGGTGGAACCAGCATGTTCTATAACCTCGTGGCCGTATGGACATGGAGTGTTAAGAAAATGAACGAAACGAAGACTTCCGGGAATGCTCAAAGATCTTTCTGGTCTAGTCTTGCAACCGATAGCTGTAAATTGCTTGCAATCAAAACCATCGAGGATCGCACCGGTGGACCATCAAAAACAATGCATCATAAACGGCCACTTAGTCGAAATCTGATGCTTTCTAACAATTAGCTGGTTCTGGAACTTTTCTGGAATCTGGGACAGTTATTCAAGAACCCACTATGGCCTCGGAGGTTTATGACTGCACGCAATTTTTCAAAGATCACTGAGCACCACACAAAACATTCACTGATGGAGAGAAGTCTTTAGTCGCCTTTTGTTTATTCAACTGTTCTAGTTTGGTTAAAAGAGACTGCTTAATACGTCTGTGGAGTATCGGTGGTAGTGCATATTTTTGAAAATAGGGGCCCCTAATAAGGACAGCGACCATTTAGGGATAAACCTGACTCTTGTTGTCACCGGTTTTTCGTCGTCGCATAGTGACTCGTGAGACGGTGTCTCGAGGATATCCAACGGGATTCCTGTCGGGTGGGGGCTGAGTTGACTAAATATTCACACATTGCTGGTGCTGCTGGACAAGCAGTCATTTCACTCACATTCCACATTTAGGGTTATGGAGCATTTTACGTGTTATATGCATGGTATAAACACTAATTGTAATATATTACACTGGTCACGCTTCCTTTGGCATACTACCGATTGTCAGCGGGCGCGTGAATAGGACCACAGTATGAGCTATTTTGTTATACGGCCGTAAGATGTGGTCTCTGTAATCGGCTGAACAGACGTCCTCAGATCTTTGGCAACTGCTGCTTAATAATCATAGCTGTCTAGTAGTCTGGTGTGGGGAAAATCCACAACGGGACAGTCATAAAACGAGTGTTCTGTTGTGCGACAACAGAGAAATGTATCTAGCACAAGCTGAATAATTGTTGTCTGAGTAGATTGCTGATTTTCGTGCCCAGTTTAGACTGACGCTTGTAGAAAAGAGGTCAGGCCTTGACCTTCCAGGTAAATACAAAATCAATTATGGAAAGTCTTTGAGCAACTAACCATTCACAATGGGTTCATCGTGAGACCCTCTGTGCATGTCTGAACACGCCGAAAGATACGACTTTCTTGTTTTCATTTCCAATCCAGTGTGCCTGAATGAGTCTATGGTGTGGGCACTTCGGAATTATTGTGATAGGCTAGCACCACTCTCCTCCTTTATAGAGTCATTTCACATTGAAAATTTCAGGTAGGTTATGTTTTTATGGTTGGAAATGACCATGTCTGAACGCTTGGGTGCTGTCGGTGCTACTCGCCTTCTAGGATGGGGACCGCGTGATCCTCACTGTGTCTGGTTGGAAACACTACAAGATATGGCTGCCAACCGATATCAGTGGCGTTCTTGTTGTCAGTTTCTGTCCAGATTGCCTGAGTGAATGTCTGGAGGTGTAGGCACCTCGGAATGATTGTGTTAAGCTAGCACTAAGTCTCTCCTCTGTCCACCTTTATTCTTTTCTTTACAATAAGTCTTTCAAATAAGTCATGTTGTATGGCAGTGAAGCATCGGTGTTGAACACTGATGTCATGTTGTCGATGATGATGATGATGTCTGAACGCTAATTTTGTACTTTCGGTGATGGTGATGACGAACCAACTTACAGTTTCATTCTGGGTTATGCGGATACAGGACTGCAGGCTACCACAGTGTAAAACAGAATGAAACCGCAAACTACTGAGCATGTGATTCACGTTGACTGGTATGCAGTCAGTCAAACGGGCTCAGTTCAGAAACTCTGACTGACTTTGCTGTTGAACAGAATAGCTGGTATCATTGTTGTAGTCAAAAATTTGCATTTTGTCGCTCCAGCTCCATGGAGACAACTGAAAGGAGCAGCTCGTATTGTTCCCCGGGAAATCTTGAACACAGCGGTGACGTCCGGCAATGCTGGTTGTTTAATTTGGTCTAACCACACATTGGTTTGGTATCTTGCGGCGATTTCAAACGAAAAAGAAACCATTGGTAGGCATGAAGGCAAAGGTTTGGCTGCGGCCCGCACCGAATTCACTTTCACAGACCGCTGGTCGCAAAGTCAAGGCTACCCGTTGTCTGATATGTAAAGGTGGCAGTGCGTCCTTACTGAAAAGGCTGGGAAAGTTATACGACCAGATGTAGCTTGAGAAATCTGCGCGTACTGTCATCTCCATCTCTGTTTGCACCCATTTGCACTACTTTCAACAAACAATGTACTCTAAACTCACCGGTTTAGTTCAGGATTAAAATATCATTAAAAATATCATTAAAAAATATCATTAAAATATCGTTTTTTTGTTGGCTAGGGTCTCTAAGTTCAAACTTTAACGTCCAGGGTTTTCATGGCTAAGAATATCCCTTCACCTCTTGTCTGGGGTTATTCGCCAGACACTGGACGGAGCTTTATTACTTTATTGTCCAATCATGGATTGAGCGCCTCAAAGTATTTATCAACCTACGCCTGGTAGAGAATATGCACTTTCGATGTTCGTTATCCTTCTTTTGAACTTAAATTTGATTATGGATTCATTTTCGGAAAATCTAGTGATGTGGGGTAATGTATTTTGATAGATTAGGAACATAATACCACTGGCATCATGATCGTCTCCACTGACAAGGTTTTCGGGTGTGAATGGGTTTGTTTTTTTCACTGAGACATGCGCTCGATAATCAGACATCCACAAAACCGACACCAACCTAATTTTTCAACTCAACCTACTGAAGTAACCTACGGGATCAAAACGCTAACTACGGCAGACTGCTCAGAGATGAGACAAAAAAATCACAAACGAGAGATTCACCTGGGTTCTAGGTGAGTTTCTCTCAAAACCAGATTTATTTGCCAATGAATGTATTTCGCTAGCTCGGTGCGATTTGGTTCCAAATAGAACATAAGGTTGACGGAAACTCGGGAAGTGCGCCTACACGATTAGCCCCAAAAAAGGCGAGACCGGTCGTGGGCTGTCGAGGCATTTTCAGCAACCTTATGAGTAGTTGAGCACAACTTCACCTAAAGTGAAAAATGTTAGATTTCACTAGAAGCAACACACTACCGACTGAACTGCTAAAAGAAAATGTATCGCGGTAACTCGACCATCATCCCAGTGAAACTTGAGGCAGCCTGGTGCAGCATATTCACTTAAATCGAACCATCACAAATGAGAAGTTCAGCTGAATTCAATTGATTCTCCAATCAAAACCAATTTCATGTGCAAATGGATGCATTTGCCACGCGCACGCAGATTCTAAAAGCTGTGATGGGGTCATCTATTTTTCCGATGGTAAGAATGTCTCGTGATCGATGGGAAGGGTTTTCGCGACACAGATTACAATCCATGGGTCGATCCGCTAGCCACTTGACTCGAGTAGCGAAGCAAGTGTTCTGAAGCGCGCTTATCTGGTCTGTTAACGTTAATTCCACTCATCTGCATGTGGCGCACAACACATGAGGACGAAAACCTGGATATAATACAAGGTATGCGTAGGAGGTTAGTTGGCTTCGCTGATGGTGGGGAGGCTTGTTGAAAGTCTGAATCGGTACGACTGATTACATCAAGAAGCGAAAGAATCGGCTTCTAGTTAGTCTCACTAATTTTGGTCTGGTGAAATCCAGCGTGTTTAATGAACGGTCGAATTCCTGTAGAGGCCGCTGCGTACGACTGCTGAATTTTCTTATTTCTCTGTTTAGGACTTCAGAATTAACACTTTATCCCTGGAGGGATTTGGGAAACAATAATTAGTTAGAGCATAAGGTTAGCGGAAACTCTGAGACTGCGTTTACCTGATGTGACCCCAAAAGGGGGAGACTGGTCGGGGGATGATGAAGAGGTTTTAGAAATTTGTGAGTAGTCTCCCGTAAGATAATGAATGGTACTACTCGAAATCTACTCAAATATGCCCATCATATATTTGCATACACATTTGCATCATATATATGGGATGAAATAAAACCCGACAGTATGGGAAATCATGAATCGAAGATGTCTGCAGGCCATATATTTATGGTTGAATTTTGCATTTAACAAATCGGAACTCTTATCGGCTTCAATGGAACTGATTTTTAGACGGCTCTAGGGCATCCGAGGCGGTTTAAGTGGGCTCTGGAATGCCTCACACGGTTTAGGGGTGCGAACTACTAGGCTTGATAAAGCGCTGTGGGTACGCTGGTCCTTAGTGTGGACCATCGTGATTTCCTGTTCGCAAACTGTGGCATACAACAGAATTATGGTCTGTGCTGGTAAGTCAAACCGACTGACAAGCTGGAGACCGCACGGTGGTCTGTAGGGAAATTCATACTATTCTCTTCGTTACAAGTGCCAAGGTGGTAATGTGTTTTCTTCAGGCGATCAACTTGTCGATGTTTATGACAGCAGAGAAGCTACCTTCCCCCAAAGGACTTGAAAAAAGTTGGTCCTAAAATCTGCAAACTGGGATCCCCTAACGGTTGATCGTAACCGCAGGTACGTTATTCAAGGCAGCCGAATTATCTATAGAGTTATTTTTCTTGTAATGCGCGGAAGGTACCTGCTGTGCGTAGCTACGTTAGAAGTCCCTAATCCCTCATATCAATCTAGCCCTCTGTAACCAAGTTGGTGGTACTATAGAGTCTTTGGCACCGGGAAGGTTCCTTCGAGAAAACCCTGACTATTTCTGCCGCGCGATTCATATTTTAGAGTCCTTGTCTAGAGATAGTCCAAAAACAAAACCCTATATCCTCCCACTGCCCTATACTTTGGAATTTGGAGTTGATGGCTCAAGCTGAGGTACCTCAACCCAATCTTACCATCGGCCTGAGCAATCGGGGGGTATCATATGCCATTGCAGGCTTTCGTTCAGTGGATACTCCCACCTCAGCCAAGTTATTCAGACTCATTTAGCTCTTGTTTTACATATATACTTCAGTTCAGTGAAATCAATATAAATATGTCCATATTAAATTCAAAAAGCCTGTTCAGCATTGTTGCTTTTAAAGTCCGTACTTCCTGTCATATCGGGCAACCAGTGGATTCTGCTCAGATCTTTTACTCTCTTTTGATCAATATGTGTTCTGTATCCAAAGCAGGCATACAAAACCATCGTACCGTCACGCGTCTCAAATCGCTCGGTATGAACCCAGATTTCTCGCACGTCACCCTTTGGGGGCCTTGTGATATCTACGGCGAAAGGACTGTGTTCAGCCCCTGGGTTGAAGATATTTCACTGGACTAGATTCCAGTGAAAAGTCGTCCTTGTTATGTAAGGTTGACTAACTCAACCAAGATTAATGAACGTGAAGGTGGCAGAATCTGTTTTTTGTTGTGTCAGCATACGCTCTTAGGGACGGCAGCTCTGAAGTTATTACAGTTCTATCGATTTTTGTCACAGTTGCTTGGGTCAGTGAGATGTTAGCAGGTTATAAGAATGCTCAGGTTGGCAAAATAAATCCTGATGAGGCTCATATTCGTGGCCGATTTGGGGCTTCCGCTAACTGCACAGATAATTGAGAAAGAGTTCCTTAGTTGTGTTGAACCCCAATAGTTCCTAGCCAGCACGCGTTTTACCACAAGCGCTTTCACCGTGGTGTTTGGAAGCCACCAAATGCATGCCAGCTGAGGAGTCATTTAGACCATGTGACAACCATCCAGCGGTGAAGAGCTTTGATGAGTACATCATTGGCCTTCAATCACAGCATTTGTGGGTACAAATGGCATCACGATGTACTGAACAAAGCTGTCATATAAAATTAGTAAATGACTGTTTACACACCAGGGGGAGGGAATTGAATAGTTCAGTTACATTTTTGCGGTTGAGACAATAATTAACGTGATGTTATTCTAAAGAGCAATGGATGAGCTCTCCAATTGATTGTGCGCTCGTAAGATTTTCATATTTAGTTGTGACGATAGGACCCAGTTTAACGGTCGCTTACTGGTATATGAAAACTAAATAAGATCAACAATGCTTTGTTTAATACAACTTGTCTGCTTCAAATTTAGGTACAAGATTTAGGTACAAGACTTCAAAGCTTGGTGGCCCAATATTGGTAATCCTATCTATTGGCCTTCAATTGGCTCTTAATACGAGGAAGAAAACGAAGAAATAAAGTTCAGCTGACTTCTCCTAGAGCATGGAGCAAAATATTTCTAAGGAGCATACTCAGTTCAGTGAAAACTAAAATAAAATAACAGTTGTATGCACATACTGGTCAAATTGTATCATTTTATTGTGGTATCATAAGGAACCAATCATTGACCGTAAAATGGGGGCACTCTCCAAGTTGTTTATCCTGTTCGAATAGAAGAAAGAATTATGTTCTCACAGAAATAACTCAATAAAATACATAAACTGTTCGTCTGGGAAGGGTGTGTTGTTGGTGTTTATTCACACAAAATTTGGGAGCACAAATTGGTAAGCAAATATCATTCTCATGACCTCATGGAAGAAAGCGGGTGGTTTAAGTGGGACCACCACCTTAGTCATGGTCAACATAATGGGCCACATTCACGCCATTTTCTAATTGGCAAGGGGGCCGTACCAACTCTAAGCCCTATGCTTAAATACCTTCAAGGCTATTCCAGTTCCAAGGACTACAACCTTCAAAATCTATCCACCTTTTTCAAAGCCATACACTCAGAAGGTTTTGAGTAAAATTAGACGGAGATATTGTTACCAGACATGGTAATCACCTAGGAATCCGGAGAATCTCAAATTATTGAATATTGCCGCAGTTCCTTGGCCGTTGGCACACACACCAAAAATAGAATTTATATGACAATCCTTATATAACATCCTTTGGCTCTTTGAAATATAGCGTCAAAGAGACTGATGGAAGGCATCACATTTTTGTTTAGGACATTTTGATTACAGTGTTGATCAACCAAAGAAATACTGCTTTCACCAGCGTAATCACACAAAAAAATTACTTCGCATTGTCTTTATGTTTTCTGCTGATTTAACCACGTCAGGGTAAATGTCGACCTTGAAATTGAATCACATTTGCGTCCGTTCCTCTACACTTCACCTTTATATTGCAAATCAGGTTTGAGATAAGTGACACACACTTGTGTCTTGTTCTTGGAATTACTGTTTGAACTCTCGTTTCTATTTTCAGCTTCCAGACACCAAGTTAGAATATTATTTCTCCCGTCATGATCGTCTCCTGTACGACTAGTACCGTGCTCCTAAAGACGGGGAGAACTGCCACATCAAACGCAGACACCCACTTTCCGCAGGGTTGAGACAGTGATGTATGAACTTGAATGTTTGTTTTACCTGGACACAATGGCGCAACCAACCAAATTCATTTAGCTTGTATATTCCACAAGCAACAAGTTGAATGGGACCGAACAAATCTGAATATGACCCACGTTGGTTAGGCTGGTCTGCAGACTAATTTTCTTATTTGCTATTCAACTTTACTCCGATATTTTACACCGCTCGGACAATCGCCCCACGCGTAAAATTATGCTGGTAATGTTGGTACAAATTTAGGCTGGAAAAATCAACATCTACTTCATGTCAACTAACGACTCACAGCTATTCTAGATGAAGACGAAAGCAGTTGTGTATAATTCTTAACTCAGTTAACGCGGGGATATTTACAGCAAACTAACTCCCTGTCACGTAATCGTGTCCTCAGAGAAATATCGACATTTTGTTTGTCACCATTTTCATCAGTAGTATAGCGATAACGATGTATTTGTCGAACTTCCACCAACATGATTTCATGCGATTTCTGGTATACCTAGTCTAATAGTTCGGCATTTTGTCGGATTCATAGCCGGGGGAAGCACCAAAAAGAAGAAACTGGGGAGGATGATATCGAATAACTGCAAGGTTTCCTAAGATGGCACAGACTATCAAAAATGCGCTGTGCCTCAACAGTGATCTTAAGTTGGCCAACTTCTTTTCCATTTTCAAAAACGCTTGCCCCGCGAAAATCAACGAAAATCATCAGAAAAATTTACGTGTTTCTGCAAAAGTCATTCCATTGATGAAGATAAATTCTTTCCTTTCCTCGTGTTTCTCAGTTCAACCATCTGAAAGTCCAGGGAACTAGGACGTTCCTCTTGCAGGCGCAAGATCAAATAGTTTAAAACCTACCGAGAGGGGAAAGACAAGTGGCTCACTAAACTGCGAGACTGGAGTTCGGGACCAAATAGTATCATACACAAGCAAGTCTCTGAGGTTTCTATGTCGGCCGTTTCAACGAACGACGATTTTTTGAGAACACGGTTGGGAAATAGGAACGATTAAGATGCTGGGACTAAAAAAGTATTGCGTCTTGGAAGTTGGGTGGGTGGAATGCTGCAGTACATTGGATTAGTGAAAACTTGCAGAAGTCTATTGCGAAACATCAACGCAAGAATTTTCAAAAACTCATAAAGGGGCCCATCGTGTACCTTTCGAATGGACGGGCCTTGGAATTTTTATAGGTGTTCTACCCTTTGGTTCATTCTCCTCTGCTTTTTATTGTTTATGATTATCTTATGCGATCTTGTTGATTCAAATCACGCATATTGTAAGGCAAACCAAGAAGAATCCAAAATTGAGCGTGATTTATGCATGACTGATGAAACAACAAAAATCTGGGCTACTTTCGGCTCTTGTTTGTCACTCAACTGCGTATCGGCTGTTAGCCCACATGGATAGGCATATATAGGCATATAGCCATCCTCCAATTTGATGTAGAAGAGACGGGAGTTTTGAAAATCTTGAACGCGTTCCCAAGAAAACGCAATGCGACTTCTTACTGTCAAATTGTTCTGTCAACTGAGCCACTGGGAAATAAATATTTCACTCCTGCGTAACAGCGTAGTGTTTAAGCGACCTGCAGTGGCATGTAGAATAGATTATTTGCGGTTTCCAACAAGTGTCGGACTGTATGAATTTACAAGGGTGTTTCTCGGTAACGCGTTGTGGCGTCAATGGAACTGAGATGCAATTTTTGAAGAATTATGCGACGCACGGTGCAGGCGTAGTAGGTCCGTGGTCGTCGATTAGTCTGAAAGTGTCAATGTATTGAGACGGAAGTAACATTCGTTATGAAATACCCGGTTTCGGCACCCAGACATCATCATCATTGACAGCATAACATCCGAGTTCAATACTGATAGGTCACTGTTGTAGGGTTCTCAGATGGATGTGTACGACAATTTTGCCTCGTGAGACTCATGAGAAAAATTCAGATAAAACCGTGCTCTTCAAAATGGTAAATAAAACAATTAAATTTTAATTTTTGGACAGTAAAGATAAGGTTCAGGGAATTTTTGTTCCATTTTTAAGTAAAACAAAAACGGTTAAGTTTCCTTAGGCCTCGCTACCTTCTTTAAACCCTAGTGTTACAAAACACCCGGGGGCAAACACACGAGACATTGTTTTTCTATAGGGGAAAACGTCGGTAGCCCAGGTAGCGTAGGTTTTCAGAGTCCCGTGCGAGGGAAACCTTGGAAACCTGCGTATACCGCAAAGAGGCTCATACGGATCAAATACTGAATTACAATAGCAATCATCCAGTAAACCACAAAAAGAGCTGCGTCCAAACCTTGTTCAAGAGGGTGGAGACACACTGCCGCACCAAGGAACTACAGAAGAAGGAGGAGAACCATCCATTCAGAGTGTTCCAGAACAATGGATATCCAAGGATTTCTATCAAGAGAAGCTTGAAGAAGAAGAGATCTCAACAACAGCAACAGCAAGAACAAGCCACCAGACGGGTAATCCTGCCTTATCTGAAGAATATATCGGAGCTCGCCACCAGATTATTGGCTCAAAAAAGAAGCTTCTTGGCCCACAAACCGAATACCACTCTAAAAAAAATTAATCTCGACCGAAGGACAAACGGGACAAAACCAAGAGGAACAGTGTGATATACCAAATAAACTGAAACAACTGCAACAAGTACTAAGTTGGACAAACTGGGAGGAAATTATGTACATGAATAAAGGAACACAACGCGGCTGTCAGGAGGCATAACCCCCTGTCCTTGATATCGATACACAAGGACCTAGAATGTCCCAAATTCAATCTGGAAAACGCAAATCTTTGGCATATGGAGACACGTGACACGGGAGAGAATTTCTGGAAGCATGGTACTCCACGGCTGATTCGATCAACCTGTGAATCGAATTGATCCAACTTACGCACCTGTACGTGCAAAAGACCAACATCTCAACCGGAACAATCAAGGAGGACCGAATATTGAATTCACAAACAAAGAAACAAGGATCTCCTCGGAGTCAAATCAATGAAGGTCACAAGCCGGAACTCGGAAGGACAAAGGTCACTCCAACATCGACCAGACTACGAGGGCGGGGGATGACAAGCTCAAAGGTCACGTGAGCATAGGCGAATGAGGACACGGGATAACAGAACAACCAATAGAACCGCCCGACCGAACAACTAATCGCGGTCAATGGTAATCTCCGGCTACCAGCACGTATATTAACACACACGTAACGCTACTCAAAGCACAACCACTAACACACCGCTACTCAAAACTTCGCTCCCCAATAACGCACTGATGATGTCATCTCGATTGTTGATGAAACGTTTGCAATCAAATTGCCCAGTTCAAGCCATTTAATCTCAAACCAGACCCGGTATGACGGACACTTTGCCTGATGTGGAGTCTTGATTGTGCTTACTACTTACCGCGCCTTGAAGAGCATGCAACATTGTTTGTCCTTTCTTTGGTTGTTGGTCTTTACACGCGTGTTTCCACTCCAAAATTTTTAAATATATTGAGATTCATCTCATCTGACTGGAACTGCTGGTGGCATGAATTCGAATGAGACGTTTCTCTATTTTATCTCATATTCTCCTTTTACCCTTTCGCATTCGTCGCTTGCATTCACTTTTTATGTTTGTGACCAGTATCAGTTTCTGATCGGGGGGGGGGGGAGGGGGGAAGTACTCCGATGACTAGCAAACATGTTTGCTGTAGCGCAGTTAGTGGTCACCCAATCAAGATAGGGGGTAGTTGCAAGCATATGGGGATTCAAATGAACGACTGAGCAGGATTTCACAGTAAAACATTGGTGATTCGATACAAGAACTGGAAATGTTTGGAATACGAATCCCAGATGAACACTTTGAGGCACAAATCCAGAAGAATTATTTTTGGGCAGTAATACAGGCTTCTCATCCAGTCAAACACAGCCTTTGGTTAAGTAATAACAATAGTTTTATAATACGAACAAGGAAATATGAATAATGTGATGACAACTCAGACCAGTTTTACACAGCGCGGGATAGTAACCGTGCAGCCATGTAGTATATGCAAATACGCGCTGGATGCAGCGCTACGGATCGTTGCACGAATTCTGACTAACGGAGGAGACAATCTTAACCCAAAGTTAGGTTCTTCAAAACGATGTATTTAGCTGCAGTGATACGTGAAGTTACCACAACATCAGGCTCGAAAACTTGTTACTCAGCGGGTGCGGACAGAAAATATTTCCAGGTTAATCTGGCTTCAGGCACCAAACTTCTCCGATAAATCAAAAATCCCTAAGAAATGCGTGAATATCAGACCTCAGTACTAAATAATCCCTTAACCGAGGTGACAACTACCTGTCGCTAAAAAGAGGCAAATCGATTGGAGCCCCAAAAAGAAATCCTCAAAAGGCGCCCTCTTTGACCGGGTCCCGCTGAGCCTACCTTATTATTAAATTGAAGTATAACAGTTAATTTGCACACTTTGCAGTTAGAAAACTGGTACTATTGAGCCAAGAAATGCGTGAATGTCTGTATATGTGTTGCTTGTTAGATTTTACTGCCATTATGAGTGTACGACCTACGAATTTCTGTACGCTGTGTTTAAGCACAAAATCTTTTACCAATTTCAAAGGAGCAAAATGTATGCAAATCTATGAAACTACGTAAAAACCCACAGCTACCACAAACCACCCAGTAGCTATATAATTATCTGTCGCCGTGTATTTCGTGCCCGAGGAAACGAAGAACATCCCGTTTATTTTGTGTCTGCAAGCAATCTTTCAGATCTGGTCAGACAATGGTTAGAACGTTGAGTAGTAAAACAGTTATCATCAGTGTGAGAAACACTTGTAGATACGCCACTTCGGTCAGTAGTTATCAATAATCTTTTTACCAATGAATGAATAGCTAAGCGAGTGATGATGAAATCTGGAGAACCTCTGTGACATGGAGATTTCGTCCTGTGAGTGAAGTCAGTCTATGCTGAAAAGCCGAGAAGCACTGAACAGCTGTTCCATCCTTATTGGGAATCATCGGCAGTGCGCATCTCACGAAACTCCGAAGAGTCTCGAACCCGTGACCTCCCGACTAGTAGTTTGAACACCGTTTGGCCACGAGCAGCTGACCAGCAGTGTGGTTAATTCGAACTTAGACAGGATGCAGCGTCGCTCAAACTTCACTCTCGGGATCCACATCAGGCGGTCACACTGGCTCCTTGAGCAACGACTTCTCAGATGGATGTTTCACCGACAGACCATAGGCTTTGCCGAAGATTGGATTGTAGTATCTTTACCATGAAAAGAGTGCTGCGTGATTCAGTAAAGTGTGCGGACAAAAAGGCCTAGGAACTTACGTTGCGTGCACTGTTTGGAGGACGGCTCGTGCAATGGAATGTGTAAGTGTGAGACGCTGGCAGACTGAGATGCTTGGTTTGAGGTATTCTATGCAGGAATGAGTTAACTTTCGTATGCTTCCTTACTGAGATGATGCGGCATCTATAAGTAGAGTGAGATTGTTTAAGTTGTCTGGGAAACCGTTTAGTTACCAATGATTCCCAACTGAACTTTCCGAAATACACTGGTCATCATTCAAAATGCAACAAACAAGTTGAATCTACGGTGGAACCTCGGATAGCTTACCTGTCGTTGATTCGTTTTTGCATGATGTGAGGGACTCGTATGCACAATGTCATTTCCTGGACAGTCTTCATCTTTGGCCAACGCAGCCGTTGTGGCTGTTCTGATGTGTTGAAATAGTGTAGTAATCTTAAGAAAAAAGGATCCAATTAAACAGCACACACCTTTTTGTGTGTCCAACCAGAGACTCACGTGAATCAGTTCACAACTGGTCCTGTAAAATTTATGCTTCCAGTATTCATTGTGGCAAAGACCTCGAGAATTTGAGTCGCCCTTTTGCTCTGTAGAAGGACTACAGGGCTTCTGGATTCTGTGTGGACCATTCTATTTGACTGTTGGTCCATTAGAAATATGACTATTTATCTGGTTAGTGATATTCATGTTGAGAGCAGCGAGGGTTCTAGGTCTGACTTTAAAGATCAACATAACCGTCTGATTTTGTGATCACCATCTGACCATATTCAAAAATCTTGCCCTATCCAATCGATAGCTGACAATCACCACTGCATGAACAGTTAGTACTTCAATAAGTCACATTTTACATAGATTAATTGCCATTTCATCGACCGGTACGTAAAACGGTGTTTTTCTATGAACGAGTATATCTTACTTTGAATTCTCAGTCATCATGGAAGATACAAGGAAGTCTGGTTGGCGTGGATGGTATAAGAATACACCTAAATATGTGGGGGTAAGTGAAATTGAGGAAAATCTTGCTCAGATTTGTCTACATATTTTTACTTTACCTTTATGCCTTTGTAACCTTTGTAGTCAACCCCTGTAAATGATGTCATTATTGTATTCTATATATTCCTGGTTTTAAAAAAATCGCAATATTTCGTACAGAAACATTAGAAAGAGCGTTGAACAAACATCATTTGAATTTTCTAAAACGCTTACAAGCACGGATACTTTATTTGCGTGGTCCCCGTATCTTTTGTGCCTGCCTCCATGATGTTTGACGCAAAGTGTGCCGTTATATCCTAATGATGACGGTGTTCTGTCATTGGGGAAAAGTGGATTAAATGTTCCGTTAAAGCTCAACTTGTAGTCCCATGGAAAGCAGCCGTTCTTTCAAAAATGCGAGCAAATTATACACCACATACTGTTTCACCAAGCTTTTAGGACTCACAAGCACTAAATAACATGACGTTTTGCGCATTTCTTATACTAACCCGCGGGATTTGAACTTCCGTTAGATGTTTCTATTTTTAATCGCTATTTCGGTAGCGCACGATGGACACGCCCAAAATATTGAGATCGTGAGTCAAGGAGTTTCTTTACTTTTAGTAGGCACAAGGATGTGGACTGCATATCTCTACAAAATGTGTATGTTTAGCCTGCCTCTTATCTGGAGTAAGTTTTTTCGTTCTACTACCGCTCTACGACCGACTGCTTGCCGAAGAGCAGTCCAATGCATGCATATTTTGTATTATAACTAGTGTAACTCAAGTTTCTGTACGCCCTCTGGATGTGCAGCTTAACTGAATATCGTGGTTTGACTAAATCGTAGTACGCAAGTGTTTTTTGCTAGTTTTTTAATTTTTGAATGTTGCTTCCTTTCCTGTGGAACAAAGTCGCTCGGCCGAGGCTTTTTCTCATATGACGCCGATCCTCGTTTCCTAAATGCCATCCATATCGCTCTACTGAGTGTGTGTGCTACAGCATTCTCGAATTTATCTGTCTCCGAATCACGCTACCTGAATTTTTTAACTATGTCATTGACTCCGTTCACCTCTATAGCGGAAGGCATATACTAGTGAGGTTCTGCGGCGAATGCATTTGTTTGTTGCTGAGGTAGTCGATGGAGTGTGGTACAAATGTTACACATTCTAACTGAAGTAAATGAGCAACCAAATGGACAGTTTTGGTCGCAGCAACATGGAACACTAAGGCAAAACCATCTACTCAGTTAACTAAAGAAACGGGTCAAAAATAAATCTTTGAACAAATGGTTCCATCATAACACAATTGTAGTGACAGTGAAGCCAGTATATGCACCCTCGCTACTTAGAATCTCAATACAGTTGTGAAAGCTAGCGGCATGTTTTGGAGAATTTAGAATTCGCATTGTGGCGAAGGCAGTGTGCACATGGTGAAAGATTCTAGACCATGAGCATTTCATTTTATTCTGTTATATAGAGCAACCAGAGGAACAAACCAACGATGTTGTTTTTTGACATGTTTTATACACTGGCTGAACAAGCTTACTTTAATACTCGCTACTCATTCAAATGACAGCACTTCCTTAAACGATGAAAAGAGAAACGTACTAGCTAGCTTTGGTCATACCGTTCCTTGTGGGTGTTCCCGAAAGTACTTGGATGAACTGATTTATGCACGGCATTTGTTGCGTGCCTCCCAACGATATGATCGCAACTAAAATATCTATCCAGATGACTAGATGGGAAATGGCGCAAGAATGTGGAATGTGATGAAGCTGTTTTTTCCTTCACATCACAGAATCGGAAAATGTAGGTATTTGGCTTGTCAGGAAATCAGTAGTCCTCAATGATTAGTCCTCTGTCTAAACAACCAGTTCACCTTTATAACCCGCAACCCACTCCCATGTGAATGTTAGTGACGAAAGTTATGTGTATATGCTTTTGTTTAGTGCTTCGTCCACCCGAAGTATTCCACACAAGGTCATTATGCTGAAAAACGGTCTTCTCCGAACAGATCGCTGAGTTGCGATCGATAGTCCCTCAGAAGTTGATCGGCAGCTGGTCGTATATTTAATCGTTTTGGAAATACGATTTCTAAAGCTGAAATTTGTCTTTTCATTACATGTAATAGAATTTTATGAGAAGAATGCACAAAAGATTCAGTAGTCTACTAAACTCCCCTATCTAATTACTCCGCATTTATGTTTATATACTGCTTACTTCACACCCTATATATGCATGTTTTTTGTCACAGTGGCGTCCACAGAGTCGTGCCGGTACGGGGCATTTAGTCTACAGTGTCTGTGATACGCCGAAGCTCAAAGTGACCCAAAAAGCCTCGAATAAGAGCGCTCTTAATTTCCAGAATTCGGCGACCGGCGAAACGGCTCTTCCAGATACTGGTGAAACCCGACATGAAAACTGGCTCTTTAGTCCAATGTTTGATTTTGAGGAAACCTTGAGCATTCACGTTGGCATTGTCTTTCAAAACCAACACTGCGGTGTGGGTCCAGATTTTGAGAATGGACACGGGATGCTCTGCCATGAAAGCATCGACTTGATGGTGCAGTATTCGACAAAATCCCAAAACGGAGAAAGCCAGAACGTGAGTCATTTGTCAAGCACTACCCTTTATTGTCACGTTGGCAATGGTTCTCAGGATATTTTGAGACAACTCGTTCATAATGATTTGCTGTTAGATGATTACGGTATTCATCCGCATGTCAATTTTCACGAGCAACTGGGATTTGTGACTCCGCCATTTTTTGGTTGTTAAGAACAGACTTTCACGTTTCTAAATATAAACGTAGTTGAGCTTTTCCTGATCTAAAATACTCCCTATTTTGGTAACCCATGTGAGTGCGCACCGCCCAGGACGTGTTTCTTTATAGTTCCTTCTCAACTGCTCTGTAAACAGGAGTTCCCAGGCTGAGTTCCTGGTTTTCCCACGACAAACAAATTACTGGTAATGTTAACCTGCCCCATGAACTGGCATTTATTTTGCTGTTAGAAGGCCTAAGAGCGCATACTTACATGTTTGGAAATAGATTCGAATCGGCTCTGGTAACTGCAAAGCACCGGTATTTTAAAATTACTTTCAAAATAAGTGAGAACTATACAAATGACTTGAAGCAAATGTTGTGCGCGTCCTGATCATGTGAAAATATCTATTTTTTTCGCGATTTTCTAAATAGGTACATAATTCTGAGTAAGATGACTTTCTTGGATAGCGCCATTTAAAAATTTTATTGGCTATTCTGCCTACAGTCTAATCGTTACGATATCTTCTCATTTGATAGATAACTCAATTAGGAAGAATTCGACCATATTATCTCGATTGAACATCCTTGGTTCCAACTCTGCCTTCGTTAACTTTGGATCACTAATGATTTGCGAAACCCGTGTTTTTGTTTCAGAATTATGATGGGATAGTCATGCTGTGCCACTGGTTACTCGTTTGCGTACTTGGTTTTTGAGATTTCACCAATCCAATTTTGAGTTATGGCTCAAATTTGTTTATAGCCGGTATCAAGTTACTCGTTTGCGCTTGGCTGACAGTATTAGCATAACAAGCTCACCGACAAACCAGTCGCTTCATGTCGCATTGACGCGCCCAAATATCTAGGTTGTAAAGAAGTCCTAATGATGAACTTTGGGACTTTCTGGGTTACGATGCCTCTTGGGACTTCGTTTATTTCGTAAAACGGAAACCTCCGGACGTCATGGAGATCTACATATGAAGATTGGAAAAATAGCACAAGAAACCGACAAAAGTTTGTCAATTAATATAGGGTATCTAGTTACGTAAGCAAGTCGCTCTGAGACTTTATGATTTGCCCTAATTTTAGAAGTTACGCCTAAAATTCATTGGGAGGAGGTTTCGTGGCCGAAATTCGAGTAGGGAATAATTACGTTTGGTTGCGCCAATGGTGACACAAAAGAATTTATTCTATCGTAGATAAAGAGGCATTGCAATCTAATTATGACCTTCGCAGATTTGCAACGCAAACCAACTTTTTACCCAAAAACCGAAGAGATATTTGCGTACTTGGCATACAGTTTGAATCAAAATAAGTGCACCTAGTAAATTCATTCACGAAAGCTGCGCAAAGTGAAGTATATCACGGAAACCAAAAAGCAAAAAGTTACACAATGAGTGGTTTATGGGAATCTCTTAAGTTTTCCTTCATAAAATCACGTACTCTGCATCCCATTAACCAAGAACTGTTTGAAATTGAAAATATCTTCATCCTTGATTAAGCGAGATTTGACCATGTACAACACTGAATTAGACTTGGTATTCCACGGTGTGATAGCCGGCGAATGTGTTGTCAACGGTTTGCAACCAACAAGGAAGTCTGCACCCAACTGAATGCCTGAAACGGCTTCTAGGAGACAAACCAAAAAGTGAAATGACATGAAATTTTACCAAGATATCATGAAAAAGGTCAAATAAATAATGGCATCTAGCAGTGACAAAGTATTAATTCTTGGTATTGAACACAGTTCGTAAATTTCCCTGGGCTAAAAACGATACTAAATTTAAATTCACGTGGTTCGTACACATCGTCCGAAACCGGTATTCCATTTCAAACGAGTGTGAACTGAACATATCAGAGCTTCCCAGGAGAATATCGTACAAATAGTAACACGCCGTCATTTTTTAAAATACTTTGCACTTATTCTAAAAGTTCTCGTAAATCTCATTTACATCCATGTCTTTCAGCGTTTTAACTTGCTTCACAAAGTTTCCAATGAAGAGAACAAAAGTACGACAGACTTTGGTGCATCAAACCCGTTCAAAAGTATTACCATCCAATTTCGGTCGCAGAAAGGCTGGTTTCAGCTGGCTCTGCGTGATCGCGGTGCCTGCATTCTGGTTGATCACTTGACTGTTTTTCATTTAGCCTGCGCATTGACACAGGTGAGTTCAAAACATGAATTCTTGGTTTTGGGTACTTTTTGGTCACAAACCAAAGGGACATGGCTAGCGAATAATAATAATCGGTGGGTGCAAAAAATGCTGATTTTCATTTGTGTAAGAGGAAGTAAACTCCCCATCGCACCTAGTAACATGTACCAAGACTAGCCATGTCCTAACTTTTATTCCACTTTATCGAGCTTTGCCAATTACCCTGCTGGTTTTGGGTCTGAGCCCATATTTCAACTGTGACTACTGGAGACTCTTTCTGTCTCTTTCCTAACCTTGGTGGGTTAAACCATGTAGATGGTCCACACTGGACGTCTTTTCACCAAAAATGTTCAACTCTTTTATTGTTGCTCCGAAGTCTTGTGTTTTATACTATAACACCAAAACGTCTTCACTCTCGTGCACTCTAGACGGCTAGCAGACTGCGACGTTTGTTGACGGAAAAGCGCTTTTCATATTGGTTGTATTCTACAGCCAAACAGACATGACTTCCTTCAATCTTGTCTTGAAGCTTTCAGAATTTTTTTAGCATTATCTTTATCTTCTCAGGGAACACTTTAATGGGGTGTTAAAGAGGGAATTATCTACGGTAGTCGACCACTAACGAATGTACTTATTTTGTCTGCGGCTATTCAGACAGTTGACAATACTTGGTTTACTTCACACTTTTCAAGCTAAAAAATTCAGCTAACGGGCTATTGTTCACCTAACTAAAATGAAACCGGATAATTTTAACTCAAAATGTAAAATGGGTCAAAATCCCTCTATCAGCTTATAAACCAAAGCATTAGGCTTGAATTAGAACACTCTTACCACTGAGACCCTAAACAAAGGAACTACTGCAGCTCATCCTGTCCACTCTGCTATCAGAGTGAACATTCGAAGGATATTTGGGGCGCTTAATTTTCCTCGAGCAATTTGTCCTAGTTCGCATACCCGTACAGGGTGAGCGCGGCGGTAAACCTGTTGAGGCGTCAGACTCACTATTTTTTGTTCAGGCACCAAGGTTGTTTCGTCGTCTGAATTAGCATTTTCCCGATAACACATCCAATGTGAGACCTCTTTTACTTCAACTAGAACCTTGATCAGACAACTTCGGTGTGAGTTAACCGCTAGTGAAGAAACCTATGATCAATATAAAGAGCAAAATGATACAGAAAGTTGCTGTTTACATAACAACAACATTTAACTATGGGCACCACTTGCAAGATATAATTTCGTCCGTGAAATTTTTTCCGAGTGCCTTCCGCTAAATACATGCTATTTTGAAAGGAATTTTCAAGGTTTTGTGGATTTCCCTCAGCAACTATACACACAGTAAACAAACGGGATTGGAGTGACTTATTTCTACTTTGGTGCGCACGAGGACAGTAGTCGTCAACTGGCTTGATGAAGCCTTAAATAAGTGCTGACCTAAATTTTTTTCCAGACAACCCGAACGTAGTTTTTTTCCGGGTAACTGGAGTCAAATAAAATAACTACTAAGGTGTATGTACGCCTCTAAAAATGAATCATCACTGCAGCCAGTCCTTTATTGTGTTCTTATTTCATTTTTGTCAGTCATTTATTTTGCTAATTAATTTAATACCAATAAAATTTCAAGAACGCTATGAGGGGCACATCACCGGCACTGCATCATTAATCTAGCCAATGATCAGCCCGCCCGAACCGTTGGAGATTTTGACAGAAAGTGGCCAGGTTATTTGTTAAAATAACCGTCGGGAGGTCGCCTGTTTGAGGCCTATGTGAAGTGTCCATAGCAGATGATTCCAGAGAAGAATGGAACAGCTGTACGGTGCTCTTCGGCTTCTGAGCATGGACTGAATTCACTAACAGGAAAAAATCCCACTACATAATGTCTTATCTGTTAGCATTCTGATTTAACGTGTGACATATTCACCCAACCCATCCACTCCACTCAGTAGAACAAGGAACGGTTTCTTAATATTTGGTTTATCTGCCTTCAGCTGTTCTGGCTTTGTGTTTTTTCACAGTGCATTCACTATCACTCATTACCGACTGCGCCATTACTGTAGATTTTCAGGGTGCATTAGATTTTGGTTTTCTTCTCAAACGTTTAAAAACCCTAATCGCTGATACAAACTCATCCAGGTTTGTTTTTGGTAAACCATGGTCCAAGACGACATTTCATTGTTTAGTGTAGATTTCACATCCAGGAATTGGAAGTGTTAGCCATTTCCCCTTCAGTTTTTTTTACTTCAGTCACGCGTCCGTTTATTTGCTCCATTGGAGTTTCGCGTTTGTTTTGTCAGTTTTTCGACTGTGCGCTTGGAAGTCAGTTGAGATGCATTGAAAACGCTTAAGTATGTTTCAACCAGATTGTTGCTTGCAATAAAAACTGATACTTTCTTGCACTGACACGTATCTTAAACAAAAAGGAATAATTTTTGCAGGCAATATATTTTACCAGTTTTAAAACCAGTTAGAAATTCACTCCTCAGCCTGAGTGAAACGAATTCGGTTTCAAAAAACTAGAGATGTTATTTGAGGTGTTTTTCAATGAATATTTAACATGTACGATTCAACAAGGAAGTTTTGCTCAGCATCGTAAGAAACAAAAGCCTTCAGGTCGAATTAACTTGATCAATGTGGAGGCACTAAGATGATTTAACACACCTCAGGTTTTTGTAGTTAATGGTAGTGGGTGAAAGTTAAAATATACCTTGCAGATTATTCAGATAAGTTCGCCAAACATCCCTAAAAGTTTACGATCTATTTGAAGATATTTTCTGCTCAAGATGCAAAATGTTAATCCTGTGAAAACATTGTTCTGAACGGGAACGAAAAGCAGTTGTTAGGAACCAGGTAACCAACACAGTCCTTGACGTCCAGGCTTGCACCATGGTCAGCTTAGAAGGGTTTATATCTGTGAATGCATACAAGATTCACATCTAGTTGGTTCATTGAGGCTCGAATATCATAAGAATCACAAAGTTTACAGGACTCGAGGTCACGACACTTTATACTATTAACATGAGCAATGAAAATGAAAGCGCTGTAACATGCACTCTGAGTTTAACTGCAATGCCACGAGAAGGGAGCACGGGGGCTGGGATACTTCCTAGACACGAGGTGTCGAGATACGAAGGTCAGATTCGAACTATGGACCTTCCGGTCAGCGATATCACGCGCTATTCACCGAGTTATCTCACCTCTAAAATGAAAATGCAGTCGAGATCGTTGCTCTGGTTTCAGCTTCGATCTAGTATTATGAAAGTGGACCAGTATTTCCCTTGCTGTACGCAGCTTATAACAAAGTCCAACGATGTACACTCATTTAGCCCAGTATAAACCTTTCTTCTGCCGACAGCAACAATAATGGAAACGGCAGAGTCACGTTTTAGACTAATATCGCTCCCAGGTTTTCAGGTCACTCCCGTAACTCAGAGCGTCTACTATTTGCAGGTTGATAATGTCCAATTGATAGCAACCAAGGGAATAGTGCACACCGATTGCATGTAAACAAACAGAACGTTACCGGGAATAGAGTAGAACGTTTCCGATTACCCTTTATCCAAGTCCTCAAATTGCACCAATCAGTCGTCGTAAATAAAGTAGGGGAAAAGACCTATTACCTCACCTCGTACGTCGTCTGAGAAATTGTCACTGGGAGAGTAAGGTAGAACAAAGTCATTCAATGTGAATCCCCGATGTTGGTTGAGCCAAACACACTGCAGATTGGTTGCTCGTTAACCAAAGGTGGGATGCTCTGCTCTAGGATGAGTGAAGGTTCGGAATGTCGGGAAAGTCGTGCGAGCCTTGTTTTTGATTTTGGTTCAGTAGGACAATATGACGTACGGTTAGCTTTGATTTCCAGGCCGAAATCTAAACCATGAACATAAGTACTATATTCGACTGAAAGGATAAGAGTATTCTGACAAAAAGCCTCCTCTGAATAAACCACTGAACCCTACCCAACGTCAGAGAATCCACCACGAATGTTGCAGTTGAAGCTCAGAATTCCCAGTCCAAACTAGTTATTCACAATATATTATACAATATATACATATATATATATATATATATATAAAGGTTATACTGGTTTGCGGTCATTCTTACTGAAGTACTTTTCCAAATTAGCAGCGAGCTGCCATTGACCACAGTGTCTTTGCTAATAATTAAGCTAAGGAACTGCACAGAAAACCAGTCACTTGAACGCATTCTAGCACCAATATACATCCGCTGTTTTATGCCGTTATATTTCTTGCTAAATGCTACAATGGGGTGTTGCTCATGTTAGTTGATTTAAGTAGTACACGCGTTTCTGTTTCCTCTCCACCAGGAGACAAAGACCGACAAAAATTATTTGCATTTGCTTTGGCAGTGGATTTTTATATTTATTCTAGCTAAAGCGGAGTTACTTTGGAGACCGGGAATTCATTGCCTCACAGTGCAGAGGGCTTTTGCACAGGCAGTCTGTTGGTCAATAGGAAGCATTTGACAAAAGAGTGAATTACGTCTGATTAATACCGCCGAGAACTCAGACACTCTAAAACATTGATCTGCGTAGATCTGTTGGGTCGCTCCGGATTCATTAATGACAATAAGCTAAATTCGAAGGTGTGTAAACAGATAAAAAAGCAGGTTATAATCAAGAGTATTCGAAGGCCAGTCGCACAAGCAAACGAGGGGTTTGAAACGTCATCGATCGGTGATTGTGGTGAGTAAAGGTGCATATGGAAGCCGATAGCCTTTTGTTCTTCATTTAGGAGAAAGAATTTGCAAAGATTTGTGAGTTCTGGTGACAATCGATCAACATGTATTTGGTTCGTTTACCAGTCAACGTACAACCAGAAGGTTCGAGAAAAAAGAAACCTCAAAATACCGTTTTCAATAGGTTTTTTCAACCTAGAATGGTTGCGTTCACAGAGTCTCTGATGCTGGACCCTAATCAGTAGAAAAATTTGGACTGATAGTGTTTACGATAGTTGGTACGATCAACATTATTTGGTTCGTTTACCAGTCAACGTACAACCAGAAGGTTCGAGAAAAAAGAAACCTCAAAATACCGTTTTCAATAGGTTTTTTCAACCTAGAATGGTTGCGTTCACAGAGTCTCTGATGCTGGACCCTAATCAGTAGAAAAATTTGGACTGATAGTGTTTACGATAGTTGGTAATTTTCAATAGATATTTCTTCCTGTCAGTGAAGCTTATCTACATTAGAAAGCTCAAAAGCCATGTGTGGATGCTTCAATCTTTTTGAAGATTCTCAACTGTGCGTAGCTAGTGGAACCACAGTGTTTCGTACCCGTGACATCCCGGGCAGTAATTTGAACACTGAACCTTTTTGCTTAGGACTTCTGATCACTGTTGTGAATAACGTGCGCTTAGACAGGATGAAGCAACATTCATCCTTCAATCACGGAGACCACACCACTTGCTTACATACTGACTGGTTCCTCGAGCGAAGACTTCTCAGGAGTAACTTTCACTTATCTTGTAAAACGTTTTCAGTTTGCGCCATCTGTTGGATTCTTGAATAATTTTAACTGAGATTTCGACCTGTCTGGGTGAGAGCTGATCACTCCTGACCAAACGGCTGTGTCCTACCACTAGTCGCACTAGAAACCCTCTGAGTTTCGTGAGGTGCACAGTGCTGATGATTTCCAAAATGAGTGCACGATGTTTCTCGGATTTTCAGCATATGTTGATTTCAACGACACGACGAAACCTTGATTGAAAAATAAGGTACCGGGTGACGGTATCTTTGTAGTGCCAGCTACGCAATGCACCATCAGCCAGGATAGCTGCGAAATATTGTGTTTTGTATGTTTGTATAAACCTGCCGGTTTAGTTTACAGATGACGGGTATGGGCATGAAAAATCAAGAGTAGAGACACATCAGATAAGCCAGAGAGGAACTGTGTCATGGCAACAGCAGTGAACACCATTCACTGCATGAAAGGGCATGTACGGATTGTTTTTGATAAATTTGATATGTGAGACAGTTAAACGTAGATGAGTTGGTGAATACCAGAATCATGAAGTACATTTTCTTGGATACATTGCCAAGTACTTTGAACTTATTTGTTTTCAGCAAAGCCGATCGTCCCCTGTAGTGAATTCTTACCACGAGAGGAGAGGATAACGGCAACTCTACCTCATCAGTTGTTGAGGGTTTTACAAATGTATGGGTATAAGGTGATCAGATGAGAATGAACTACTTTTTTCTGATGATTCCAAAAAACGTCACGTTACAGCCATTGAAGTCAAACTATTGGTTTGTTCAGGTCGACCAGCATTCAACATTGCGGCGCGTACCATTACAAAGTAAGGCCGTCTGGCCCCTCAAAAATTTGTAACCTTTGGATGGGTATTTCGCGCGTAATACTGAAACTGTTTTACCGATTCAAAGCTCAAAGAATTGAACTCAAGTTTGACGTAAAACAAAACTACCCAATAAAAAACGGCTGTGAAAAAGTGCTTTGAGTCAAAATTAGTTGTTTTAATCTTTTCACAGCTCTTTCGCCAAATGTCACTGAACACGGCGCCCCCAGTTTCAACATAGTGTCCAGTTATTATATATTTCTTCATAGGTTCAATAATCTTCATGATCCTTAGGGCAAACCACTTATGAGTAGCTCACAGGATGAGTAAATTCACCCTATGAATGAAACTTGTATCTGAGAATTTGTCACTCGATGAGTCAGCCAATATGTGACCAAGTGATGTGGATTCTGTCGGTGAAGTATGGGTAACGCTTCATTCTAAATGCGACTTAATCATATTGTTGACCAGCCACTCGTGCCCGAAGAGCCAAGTGTTCGAACCACTATCCGGGAGGGCAGGGTTGAAAACTCCCTTGAGCTTCGCGGAGATCAGCACCGTTGAGAATTCTTAATTAGAATACATCTGTACGGTGATTTTTGGCTTATCAGCATAAATTGGCCCCAGTTGCACAATGAAGGTTCCTTTGTAAATTTAGGGCAAAATGTTTAATCCCAATTGGTCATAGAAACACGCGCGGGACACACTTCGGAAGTTCGTTTTGTTAAGGGCCAGTGCATTGAAGGTGCCGCTTTGAAGAACTTGAGTGCAGGATTTGTGGAAAGTAGTGGTGCACAGTGCTTGCCCAACGGTAAATGGCGCTTCAAGATGGAAACCGAGTGCATTTGTCAGAAGGGCTATGAATTTCTAATTGGAATTGGAACTTGTCAAAGTAAGTCAACACGTTTTAGAAATAATTCTTTCGGTAATTAGAACTCACCGTACTTGTTCTTTGGGACACTCCGATATTAGATAATTTATTGTTCTGTTCCAAAGCCACCTAGGTAATGAGGTTGTGAATTTTTTGAACTTTTTGAAAAAAATATCACACAGATCTTGCTAAGTAACACCCTTTTATAACTATCACTCGTGCAGGGGAAACGGNGGAAACGCAAACTCTCGAATGTTTTGGACATCCTGTGATATTGCTTATGCTGCATTTATCCAAGATACACAGCCGTGCACGGACGAATGCAGTGGGGTGTAGCAGGACGCGAAATTCTGATACAGAGGCAATGATTGTTCTGTTGTATTAAGTTAGATAAATTTTGTGCCTATATTAACTTCGGGGATTCCGTGGTAAACAATTACTGACATTTATTTCACTAACAAACTGCTACAGTATGTATCTCGTGCGCATCACACCCTGCCGAATGAGACGAAGAGAAGAGACGTAATTCGTCCGGACCGGTCGGTGCTGCTACAATTTTCCCTGATGCAGTATGCCAGAAAGGGTTGATTTGCTGGCCTGGCTACGGTGAAACTCTGAATCAGTTCTGGTACTAAGGGCGACATAACCGATCCTTGGCAGTCCAAGCTTCCCAACATCCATTTAAGCTTTCCTGTTTCAAAGGTACAGGTTTTCATTTATTGACCTTACCACTGTGTAACTGGCAGTAGAAATGATGTGCACAAAAGCTCCGGCACTACCCCTAATCGGGAACTAAACACTTATTCTCACAACGGAAACAATCACTGCAAATCCCGTCTGCTAAAAATAAGGGGCACCAAGCTGCTGCCACACCATGGTGAATTCATCCGTAACTCTCCACCTCGGTCCGACCTGTTATCGCATTATCAGGTTAAGAGCGTGACAACCATTCCAACGCTTTACCCTGACCTTGTGGGATTTTAGGTTGTTCCCTAGACGAGTTTTACCAGGAGGAGCTGGTGCGCCTCTCTAACATGTTCTCCTAGAATACGCTGGTCTCTTCAACCAAGACGGTACTTTAGTCAAAAGTAATGTACTCATCGTCTTGGTGCTCCATCACCCAAAGGACTTTGCTTTTCCCATTCCAGAGGTTTTCTTTATATCAAACGTAAAAAGCACATGCAAGAATTTCTTATAGATGACCTTTCATGGGAAAAGTATACCCAGGGTTACAATCTCTGTGAAGGAAACACAACAATTAACGTGGTAAGCTGACAAGAGTCACCTAGAATACGATAAATTCAAAGGACAAAACGCTTATTAGATTTTCACCGTTGACAGTTGAAAGCATCTACGTGCCCACAATCTTGAGGAGGACGTTGGCGAAAATCTTGGGTGTACCAAATGTAGGGTCTTGATGAAAACCTCAAGAGGATGTCATGTGTGGATTGATTGTGTACAGCGCTCTTTCTGCTGTACTGTGGCCTTCACAACGAGTTCAACCGCTCTACTGCTCATTAAGGTCGTACGGGATATAGATTGATTCCAGCAATCTGTTGAACCACGTCGAGTTACGCGAAAAAACCCCAAAAGCCAATTCTTTCAATTGGAGGTTTATCTACAAATGCGGTACTATAAGTACAATAATAAAATGATAAAGCTTTACAAACCTCAAATGGTGGGACTATGCCGGCTTCTATACACTGGTTTAGGAACTGCTAATTCCTAACGGGTCTCAAAGTCCACGCCGACTCGGAGCCACG
>NW_008751795.1:762698-773715 GCF_000715545.1 Opisthorchis viverrini
ATAACAAAAAGGGGAATCGAGTTGTACATTATAAAAAAATAGAAGACAGGAATCAACACTGGATAAACCTTCTTTCTATTAATTCGTTCACACTAATCGCCTTTTTTTATCAACTTTTGGAAATTCTCAGACAATAGCTTAGCTAGAACTAGACCCGGAATCGTGAGGGATTGTAGGAGAAGTTTATCTAGCCTGGCAAGTATGGTTCCACCTTCCTGCAACATCCAACGTGATACACGTCAAGCTGTATCGTAGCCAGGAAGCCAGAGATTAATGTTGATACTGCGGAAAACCTGTTAATGCCTATGAAGCGGGTCAGGTTTAATGTTGTCTGACTATTCTGCCTGAACAGCTACCAAGAGGAGTCGTTGTTGGACGCTATGCATCTGGCGATGAATGTTGAAGAAAATAGCTTAGGGATCATTTTAGGCTCCTGCACCAATCATCGCTTCAGAATCCGTGAGCAACCATGACTCATAGTGGCGTTTCGATTATCGTGCACCAAAAACTGTGAGTTCGTTTCGGATGTATAAGTTCACGTTGATTCATAAGACAATTTTTATGAAATTTTTCATTGCATCTCTCTTCCGAAGCACAATGTATTTTCTGTTCACAAAGCATACATCCATGCTGATAATTGAAACATGCTTTCGCCAACATGCCAAGCATTTCAGCGTGTCACTTCCTTCCCATTGGCATCTTAAGAATAGCGCTTCGTGATCACTCGTATGGTAACTGTCACCGAGGGGCTGATTGAGTTCAAGCTCTTTCACATCTTCCATATCGCTGGATTAGTAGGTATTTAATCAAGTCGAATTCTTGTTGTTTGATGAAATCCTGAACCAGCTTCGAATCAAGGGCTCTCTCTAAAATCGTAGTATTCTACTAGAAGCTCAAGAACAAGCGAGTCGATTCCCGGAGATTCAAACTTGCCGGGCGCGTAGCACTTATATATGGATATGCAGAAGCGGTGAGGTTACGGCAGGAAACAGCGTTTCCATAAACATATTCCTTGGGTACCTAGAAATCGTCATTAAGTATACATACTGTTAGAAGATATGGGTTGAATGCTTACCTGCAAAAAAGTGCCACAGTGCCTCTTGTGCACCGGAAATTGTAGTTGCATACAATACTCAGATTATATGCAGGTTCAAGTACCGTCTTGGAAATCCATGTTATCGAAACTGTGGTCGAAGGTGTTATTCTACTGTGTGTATCAGCTGCCTTGGTCGACTCCTCACATTGTTCAGTATATTTAAGACAAGTTTTGTTGTGACCACCTGAGCCTCCAGCTTATGGATTGGCTCCGTCACTTGTCTAGTCCTTCCATACTAATGAACAGCTCCTAAATATCTCGAAATACCCTAATCCGATTTCTCATATAATCATTACGGATGCGAATACAAGCCGTTTGAAGTACTAACAACACGATCTACTATCAGAAGGTGGCCCCATTCGCGATCCAGATCACAAGTTATCGATGGCGTGCGCTGAAGGTTGTATAACTACCCTCCTCTGTTCCTCTACCGATCTGGATTCTGTGAGTTTGTGCAGATGATGAAGGTCGAAGTCGGTGGTAAGAATACGTGAGGCAAACTTGTCCTAATACCGCATAGACTGCGTTGAAGTGTACACGCGCAGGTTTTGTGATAAAGACCACCAGTTTTGTTTACAGCCACTTGGATGAAAACGTATACTGTGAACACCAAATCAAAGCTCCGCAAGCTGATTTGAGCAATTCAGAAGATAATCACTTTACTCCCATCAAATGAAACACAAAAGAAACCAGCGAAGCAACTCACCTTCACTATAAAAGATAAGATCAGAATAAGTGGAGATTTTCTGCATGGACGAAATCATCTAGCATGTCGGTCTGGTCGAGTCTGTTATGTAGGTGCAAGTTTAACGTAGTGAATTCGATGCTAGCGGCTGCTAAATAATAATAGCCGTGGGACACCCTGATTTTCATCCACCGCCTCAAGGTAAATCAGTCTGGTTTTCGCAATATTCTAAAATGTGGGGATCGCATATATGATTCCAAACATTGGGCGCATTATTCCTCAAATGTGTTATTACATAAAAAGCATTTACATGGAACAAGTAATCTGCCAGATTTCAAAACTTTCCCGTCTTCTCTGTTTGCGGCAGCGACATTTCACCGGATGGCAAGGAACAAATAAGAGCGCATGGTAATTAGATTGTTAGGTATAGGTTGGTGCTGAATTATCGAAAGTTAAGTCGTAATATGTTCAATCACGTGGAAAACACTTGAAACCGATTGGGTAGTCATTGTTTTCGAAAAAGTTTGGTGACAATCGGTAGATTTATTGCTGGGCAACGTTTCGCTTTTGACACAAAAGCTTCGTCAGGCCAAGTGACTAGGTTCCGAGGATCATCGAGATTCACACCACAACGGCTGACAGCCGAGGCGGTGGGAATCACTAAGCCTCACAGCGTGAATAGGATCGAGGGTGTGGAGCTAGCGAGCGTATGGAAAGCGGCTTAGCACTAGCTCACCCACACAGACCAACAGAAGGTTCAAACGAAGTTCAAGAGGAACCATCAAATGAACCGAACCAGAAGAACTAGATCCTAGGCAGGACCCAAACACATGTAGGTTTCCCCACCGACCCAACACTTGTTCAACCACTCTAACACACTAAAATCCCTCGACCGACACCCAACAGAGATTTAGCTTGACTTAGCTGATTGGTTCTCCTTCCGCCTTAAACCTCGATCAACCTCGGAACTTAGTCACTTGGCCTGACGAAGCTTTTGTGTCAAAAGCGAAACGTTGCCCAGCCATAAATCTACCGATTGTCACCAAACTTTTTCGAAAACGATAAAGCCGTAATAGTAAACTAGCTAGAAAATGCAATAATGCATGGTCAAAATATGAACTTGATGGGATTGATCAAAAGCGGATGCTAAATAAAAGTTGTCGTTTTAAATATGGGCGATGTAAAGGGGCTCCAAACAAAGACCCCTTTTTTCCCGGACTTCATGGATAGTTCATCCAAGAGTCCGGCAAACTTTCACGGGCAGTGTCAAGGACCATTAAGGAGTGAGAGGAACCACTTTCAGCAACTGTCATCCGGTCTAATAGCAGAGCATTCTTTCGGCTACAAAACCTCCGTATGAAAAACAACGCACAGATGATTGCTGACTTCTTTCTATGATGAATTCACCTGTTTGCTGTTACTTGGTGCGTTTGACTCACACGCGGCAAAATTATTCCTTCGTTTGCTGCGTTATCAAACCAGGCTTTTCGGTAAAATTTTCAGGTAATATCAGCTTGAGAAATTAAGCACTCCATGACGTCTCTAGTTATTGGTTGACTTATGGATCTTTCCACTCAATATCAGATTAGGGATAACGACTCTGTAATAACTTATCTGGTTTCAATCACACTGGTTTGGAGCTAATTGTCTGTGGGTGCGCACAGGAATTACGAGCAGAAGATTATTATGAATGTATCGAGTTGAAGACAACCCACCACAGCCAGGACAACCACCCACAGCTCACCAGTGTCGGCATTGTACAGTCAGAAAATTTCAGTCTTTCACAAGTCGAAGATATTGCATGTAGGTGACTGGGCGAAAGTACAAATAGATGTACAAAACTGATTGTCGGACGGGCTGTATCTTTTTCCCAAATCTCGGCTGAAATGACAAGTTGTAGCAAATCTGGTGAAGACAGCCTCAAGCAAATAAACAGTCCGTTAGTCTCCTCACCCCGCGAAATTCATCCCCCCATTTTGCTTTTATCAAAAAGTTGAAAATGCACTACTAGGATGAAGGCTGTGGGAGCCCAACTTTTGGTTTTTCGTCGCCCGTCATAATACTTATGACGAACCACCCTAAGCCACGACATTTAAAGCAGATCCAGCAGTAGTTTTCTGGTCTTTCTTTACAATCCTTCAGACTTCCGAAATAAACTCATTGTTGATATAAATTTCATCGCGTCCGCATATGAACAGGTATACGAGATGAAAAAAGTAGTTACGGGGTATCCTTGATTGATTGATCGCACTGGTGAGAGCAGGATTAGTTGAGTAGGTGGCTACTTGTAGCTGATGAAGGCACGTAGTTCTTGTCGAACTCCTAATCCTACCCTCACGAATGAGACAGTTCAGCCAGTAATCTGCCCCGCCTACTGTACATAGCCTTCCTGCCTTACATGTTGTATACCAGTTCGTACGTAGCTAACTTGTAATCTATACTGGGGAAACGAACAGGATTTTATGCAAATATGTTTTAGAAAGTTGGTCCCAACAGAAGACCGTGGCACAAACCGACCTTGGAATTCTGGCTGATTCGCAATGTGCTCGACTCTGTTCCAATTCGTCGTCATCTATTCTTGTTTGTGATGTGAAACTGTTGGCTTTCCGCAGCTTTTTTCATCCTGCTGCATTTCGCAGGTGAAAGAAAAGTCCTTGCGTTTTAAAATGCCTCAGAATAAGTGTGTTAGAGATATGGCACATGCACGACACATGTTGTGTGGCAAGAACTCATAAATCAAAACGACGTGCCCAATAACCAAATAAATGGAATAGAAGGTTTTCGCAGCCAAGGTTAACTGATGGTAAAAGCAAAAAAACCCACACATTTTCATGTTGACAGAGGTGGACAATTTCATAAAAATTCCCCGGAAAATTTATAAAATGAGTGCGTTAGAAGTTTGACGGTTCGTAGCAGGAGACTGGGTGTGACCGCGTAGCAAATTAGGTATTTCAATGAGAGTTCGTTGATTCCGCATGAAACTCGAGGAAGAGCACGTCTCTCAGGACACCTAAACCTGACATCTGGTCATCTGCAGATTTATTTTGGGACACTGAAGTTTGTGTTTTCAGCCGTCGCTTACTTTGTTGAGACTCGAGATCCCGTCAAAACCCTTAGGGGAAGTTCGCAACCACAATTTTACGGAACAAAATTCAAAGCCGTTACTTTTTTTGCTACCAATAAATCCTAATTTCTAAAAGAAGGAATATAACGTGAAGGATACGAACTCAGCGTTCAAATTTCGAACACATTGCCACACATCAAGCCCAAAAGAAATTGCTGCCGACACTAACCACACAAAAACCATATTTTCACGAGTAGAATGTAATTTTATAGAGATTCCAAAGTCTTTCAGACAACGGCTCACAACTGGGTTGTTGAGTTGTCAGACTCCAAAGAGGAAGTTGAACAACATACCAGTAAATTCCACTCGTTTTGAAATGCCATACCTACCGTATCAGAACAACACATGTTCAAACATGAACATCCCAAGGAAATGCGTTCATTTAGTCGTCTCCTCAAGTACTGCCTGTAAGATATTTCAATATGTTTAGAGTTTAAGTGAACTAGTAATTTGGTACAAATATATCTCTAATCCCTTTTCTTAATCTGTAGGTTGTCCCCGTGGAACTTACAAGCAACACACTGGCAATCACAAGTGTTCGGTCTGTCCCCTTAACTCCGTGGCTCGGGATTATGGGCAGAACAGGTGTGAATGCTTGCCCGGCTACTTCAGACTTTCGGTAGATTCTGCGGAGTCAGAAACCATGGATTGTTACGGTACGAATGAGGTTCAAGAATCGCTTTTGTTCCCATATTTACCCTAAACGGTGTGTGCAAGTATATGGCAACTTGGTTGAAAGAACCATTACCTAAGGTAACCGCTGTAAAGTATTTTTGGAGAACGAATGAAATTAAGTGAAACATTTAGCTGGGTTCTCTTATTTCTAGGACTGACAAGCAGAATGTACAGGTTTTGACGAGAGGCAACTCTGACCCACTGTAAAAGATGTGTATAGAAAATAACACCTATACTGAACATTACATGGTGCTGTTGGTGTGCATATGGGTAATGTCAGACTATCCATTGTGTCATTGAGACCCAACATTTAAAAGACGCGATCCATCATTACTTGCACTGTCTCGCTGCACTGCATGACTGTATTGTGGAGTCACCTGTCCTTCAAAGTGTAGACAGCAGCGAATTACTGACAAGCTCATCATGTCGGATATCCGTCTAAGTGACTGACTCGCAAATCACAAGTGTGGTTAGTTTTGTCTCTCTGGAGCTGAATCAAGTTCGCCTGTTAGATAATAAACTCACATTTACTTCACGACTTCAGAGAAATAACGAAAAACTTGGTGTGACACAACAAAATGTTCCGTTTCGCAGAGACCAGTGTTACAGTTAGTGAAACTATCAGAAGTGTGTAAAAACCGTATCTTTAAAATTTTCCCCTAGATTTCCACCCTATAAAACTGTTGAATTAAATCCTAATGGTCCTGCAGAGTAACTCTTGTGAAGCCGGACAGTTACTGTATATACAATGCAACTCGATCCTTTCGTCTATCACAGATTCCGAAGTAGTAGTTTTCTTCAGTGCGAAAACTCCAGTAAAAAACAACACCGTTTGCCAGCATATGACTCGCACCTCAACAGACAGAGTGATATAGATCAGCGTTAAGTGGTAGAGATGTTTTTTGGACATCCTTTTTTACTTATGTGCGAGACCACGGCTGTTTGTGGTACACTGACTCCAGCGATGTTGAGCAAATGTGCTTGAATTTCGTCTAGACCCAAGTTATTCTACGGAAACATCACTCACTTGGATCGCATCTCTCAGCAATCCTGTTCCTTTGGCTGAACGCGTAAAACCTGAATATTTAGTGTTTGCCTCTGATTATGTTGAGTATTGTTGAGAAAAAACTATCCACATTGATCGTTTACGACTAGAATTCTTGGTCACCGTGGGTCACGTTGTCACGAGTGAAGTAGTTGTAATCATGGAGAACGTGAGAAACCAGGGTTGACCCGTCTAAAAGCGTGCGGTCAACCTTCAAGCGGATGTTCAGTTTGTGGCTGTTAAATGTGTGTGTGTGTGTGGATGAAGCTGAAGTCAAGTAGTCACGCTGCTGGGCGTTATTTATGAACACTGAACACAAAGCGGATGCCTTTGACCACCGTTTCGATTGGCTCTAATCCTCATGAATAATTGCCGGAAACTGGGGATTTGTTCGGCTTACTGGCTGTTTGAGCAGGATAATACTACCGAAAAATATATTTTTTCACAAAACTAGTGAGCCTGTGAATGTGAACCACAATCAGATGTCCTACTCCGCTTATATCAACCGACTCGCGACTGCAATTTCACTAACTCACTCGACCTTTGCTTGTTGGTCTGTTCGCCGAGCTTGGCAGTTGGATTGCAAACGTTTCATCACCAATTGAGGTGACCCACTCAACCCAATCCAGCTGCCAAGCTCGGCGAACAGACCAAGAACCAAACAGCGCACCCGAGTTACCTACATTCCACAACATTGCTCACTCGATCTTGTTAGGCCAGGAGCACAACGACTGAACAGAGCCGTAGGGGTTCGTCCGAAGTTGACCTGATAGAAATATTTGCAGGTAATTATTGTAACGAGTATGTTTTCTGTTAACGCTCAGTTGAGGAGGGAAAAATGTACGTTGCGGGTTTGAACACAAAGTGCATTCGGTTATGCTTGTCACCGTTTACAGAGAGGGTTATTTCATTTTTTGGGATATGAGCATGCCACTGATGTTCAAATCCGTTAATCCGTCTTGAGTTTAACCAGGTTAAATTTTGACAAAACTGTACCCCGTTTTCATATGTTGTAAAGAAATTCATACGTCTCGGTTACTGGTGCTGACGAAGTAACCCGCCGGTTCGTCTAATTGGTTGTCCAAATCGGACATTGTCTTACTACAAGCTTACTAGTGACTTGCGCCTTCCCCCATTAAACCAACGTCGACAAAGTCACGATAATTTGGAATATCTAAGTGAATGAGCTGAGTGAATGACAGTTCATCGCTTTGAAAAAATAACTGGCCTTCCACAGCCACAAAAAAACAGAAAGAAAGATTCATGGGTAGCGCAACCAACAGGACATCAAATACCACTGAAAAAAATTCATTCTTTTAATTTGCATGGCAATCGTTAGAACGCGAACTGATAGACTGGAAGCTAATACCCAACTTGTTCCTGTAGAACCCGAATGAAACCCGGCAGTAAAAAATGGTGGAACCAGATACCTTAGTGCTCCCTTAGGTATTGTTTACTATTCAAAGAGGATGCCAGTCGGTAGTGACATCTGAGACTATACTAAACAATCAACCAACAGACCGGTATGACGCCAGCAATGTTCAAACCAAAGTTATTTACAAAGGCTCCAAGACTTAACGATCTACCACACGCATTTACAACGCGTGCCGTCCATTATATGGCACATGCACAAAAAACTAATGCACATCGAAAATTGACGTTCATCTTCCAAAAGGATTGACTCATAACTACTGGACATCTTGCTTCTTTCGATGTCCTGGGTGCGTCAAACTTGATCGTTTCAACTTTCTGACCGAATTCTTGTGTAGCTGACTGCAAGATTTCACTTTTACTAACGAACTTTTCCACGGTGTAAGCCCCATGTTGCAGTGGGAGGAATGTCTACATTAACTCGAATTCGTTCGTGATCATATTTGCGAACTAGATTGTACAATACCATGGCTAAAAAACTTTTTGGAGTAGAAAGTCATGAGAACCCAGTAGCTATATTTTCTGAGCCTAAGTATCAGGCTTTCTATTATGGGTTCATTTTTCGATAGCAACTGTTGTATCCCACGTTCTTGTTGTACCTTTACGCCACACTCCCTCGACGGAATCATTGAGGCAAAAATGTTGGGTGAAGTAAAAGAAGTTATCTGATTGGTAGCGGATAAAACACGGAACAAATGCAAAAGATTAGCGATACATGGCCATTCACAGATGACTGAATTTGGATTTGTGGAACCAACGGAACGAGATATTGTGGGATTAAAGTGCATGAGCCTAATTTCAAACGGAATCAGACATGAAGTAGACCAAAAAACATTGTGGAAGTAAAAAAATTAAGAAAGGTGTTGATTTACGCCATTCTAATAGCAACTGATGGCTCGACTAGCCAAAAAAACAGGCGTGCGGCTAGCCAAAAAATGTCCATCTTGAAATTTGTTTCAGTAGTACTGTGGAATACTTGGCGCACTCTGATGAGTCCAATAGAGTGACGAGCAAATCACCGGCCAAAAACTACTGAATCCAGAGATTTATCAATAAGATCTGGTACCGCACGTACAGTATATGAAAGCGATTTAGAGCTCAAATTATGGGGATTTCCGTCCACGTTTTTACACGCATTGGTGCAAGTCCGAAAAAAGCCGGACTAAGCAGCAAATCGACCTGGATTAGCGACAAACTTGCGCACAATGCACACGATAACGCAAGTTATCCAAAGGCGGGTGCAAAATGTTCGCCAAATTTGGTTTGGCCTGTCAAGAGTAAAAGAATGGAGGTACTGCGGCTGAATGTCGAATCCATGAGGTCGACGCAGAAAACAGTAGGTTCTAGCAAGGGGAGGGTTTGATAGAGGAAAAGAATAAACAAGTATAGTAAAAAACATAGGATTGAATGGTACTGGAATTGTTTCTTTCATGAATCATATGGTTAAATGTGTAGCTCTTGCCAACAGCGAAGCTTCCGGATGATTAAAATGTACCACAGGCTAAATTAATTCCACGCAACTTTTGACAGACTTCTCGGCGTAACTACATGATTTTCATAAAATGCTCCTTCAAGTGGTTACTGAACGACTGCTTTGACGAGACCATATCCACTTTGGCACAAAGGTCACACGCTAAGCGGTAGTCAAGATTGACGACTGGGCATAATCCTATAGATCGCAGTCGTTCAGCACATTCCGATTCCTGGATTGTTTTTTTGAACAAACGAGATGAGTGTTTTTGCAGTGATGCAATGGGCAACATTCCATGAAATCATGGGGAATCGGCGCTATACATGAGTTTGACGTTGGGGATATCCATGAACCTTCTTCAAAAATTCTTTCAAGTGCAAAACATGCTTATGTGCTTGAGTGCTGATGATAAAGTAGAGATGAGATGAAGAAAATTCCGTTGCAGAAAGAAAATTATCTGATACAGCTGCCGGTAATCTGTGGACCTTTGTTGAAGATGACCACTTGTAACTCTTCCCTAAAAATGCCCCGGCCACTCATTCTGCAGACTGATAAAAAACGTAAATTATGACTTTCCAGAAATCCTGGGATGTACATATGTATTCATGACTGTGGCTGTTTGTTCATTCTTCTACTGGGCCGCTTGGGCATACATCTAACTATTGTCACCAGACATAAAGTTGTAACAATATCTTGTTTTGCGAACCATCTAGGTGATCACGTTCCTACATTTCCCCAGAAACTGGAGTGTACAATCACAGATTGTTCCATCTCATTTAATGCTAGTTGTCGCACAGAACGGAGGCTATGATATCTGTTTTTTCGGTTTGTCTCATGCTGAGTGCAAACTTAGAACACTGGGAAATAGGATAAAGAATTTTCCGACATCTCGTTATCCATCTCTGAAGTACATAGAGAGAAAAATCAGTCCAAAGAGAACTGGACTCAGCTTGCCTGAAAATTCATAGTCTACGGTATACTGGCATACTTGAGTCACAAAGTCTGTGTTTTGCCAGAAAAACTACAGGACACGATCGTTCTGCACTGCCTGTTTGAGGTGGAAGCATGATACATAAGATATTTTACAAAACAGTTTCTGCACAATGCTTTTGTAGATTCAGGAAGGGTGTTAGCCAACTGATGGAATATATGTGGGACCGAATTTTCACATCCTGTGAAAATTAAACTAGTGACACTGTTGAATCGAAAACGTTGTTTGTTATTTGGTGGATAAGTTGGTCATAGAATTGAATTTCGGATAATTGTGTGTACGGAAAATTGGAATGTAAGTAATATGATGTCTAAGCAATAATCATCATCATTATCGTCATCATCATCATCGACAGCATGACATCAGTGTTCAACACCGATGCTTCACTGCCGTACAACCATGACCTATTCGAAAGCATTATTGTAAATAAAAGAATGAAGGTGGATGGGGTAGGGACTTAGTTCTAGCTTAACACAATCATTCCGAGGTGCCTACACCT
>NW_008751795.1:774035-774623 GCF_000715545.1 Opisthorchis viverrini
TTATACAACCGAAAATAGGCTTTCTAACTGCCTCGTTACGGATTCGCCGACACCAACCCACACGAGCTATGGTTCTGAGACAACGATTGTCGAACACCTGAAGACGTCTCAGTTCCGCTGCTCGAGTAGGCCAAGTCTGACATCTATATAACAAAACAACCCGTACTGTAGCTTGATACACACGTCCCTTCAGATTCAGGGATAAACCATTCTGGCGCCATAGGTGTCTCAAGTTAGCAAACGCGGCTCGAGCCTTGCAGATTCGTGCATTCACCTCATCTGTCACACTATAGTCAGAAATAATACAATTTCCAAGATAAGTAAAGCGCTCCACAACTTCCAGCAGATTCGTGCACCTCACCTGTCACACCACAGTCAGAACTAATACAACTTCCCAGATACGTAAAACGCTCCACAACTTCCAGTGTCTCTCCCTCCCTTGTAAGTGGATTGTTCAGTGACGAGGGTTTTGCCTCCAGCGTTCGCCTGATTATTTCGTTGATCACGAAGTTAAAAAGGAATGGAGGGAGTGGGCATCCCTGACGGACACCGCACCGCGTGCGGAAGCTTTTCGAGAGCTCTCCGTAC
>NW_008751795.1:776995-866255 GCF_000715545.1 Opisthorchis viverrini
GCAGCGGTGTTTGGCGGGAAATGCAAATGCATTACCATTTCTACGGAACAAGTTGCCATACATGTTCCAACCCCCAACCTGGAGGGCCAGGAGACCGTGTTTGTCAGACCTCTAACCATTGACCAACCTGGTATGAGAGTCTCTGTGAGTGTCGCAGGACACTCTCCAGTATAGCTCAATGGATCGCAAACCGTCACACCACGGTAAGGTCCAGTCTCTTCTTGACGGCTAAGGAATAATACAATAAGGTTATGTCCCTATTCTAGGAATCCAGGTTTTTTTGCATTAGTAAGAATTTTATCTGGTTAACTAACGCTGGTCTTTATCGCAGGCTTTCAAAAAAACTGACACATTGCTGAACTAAAAAGTCAAACCATGCACATGGATAAATATTCCTACTTGTATCCATTAACCCCGTAAATTAGTTTCCGAACATGGTGGTTAATTCATTTTTCTTTAAGAATGCTTGCTGAAACGTTCAGAAGTATCCTGGATGGCCGGTGATTTTAGACCGAGAGCGCCAGCTTAAGCAGTAAAATTACTAAATGGGAAAATGGATCATAGATAGTTTTCAACCTGGAAATTACGCCCTTCCAAATGTAATTATCTCCATTAGTTTCACCTTATTTTTTAGGACAAAACCTTTGTAACAAAGCACGGTGCTCCAAAGGGAAAGACAAAGTTTTCCGCAGGGCCACTGTAGAATCTTTTGCATACACTGATTCAAATATCAGAATCCATTCACGTCTCCTTTATTTCGCAATATATGTGGACGTAGCTAGCCTAGAACGGTAATCCACTGCACTTTTTGTTCCGGCTGGATATGACATCAGGTAAATACTGCAGTGTTATTTGTTATTTATTATCCTTTAATTTATTTTTTCTATTACCAGTAATCTATCTTATATTAGGAATTTAAGTTTTCTGACAAATCTGAACCCATTGGGTAAATCTGGAAATCATCCCGGTTTTATCCACTATGCGAACGAGTGCTACTTGCCACAGCGCAAGGAGGCGAAGAAGCGCTGACTCATCCTTGCAAGCATTCACCCGCAGTGCACATCCCAAGAATCCTAATTAGGGTTAGACCCCGATAACGTCCACTGAGAGCCGAAGATTAGATCGCAATCAGCTGATCAGCGGGGTGACTAACTCCGCACTTATGCAAGGTATAGAACCATTCGTCCTTCTGTTACAAAGTTTGGTTCGTCTAGTCATAAACTGAATGCTCGCAAAACTGACCGGTTCTCAAACCGGGGTCTCCTCCATTCGGTAATTTAGTCTTTCCCCTGATATACCGATTTTCCGTTGGCATTATGAGAAGATGTAGACTCTCTGGACATCTGCCGAGAAAAATGGGTCGCTGTCGAACTGGGCATCTTGAGAGTTCTCAAGGCAAAATAATTACTTATCATCGTGAAATACACTTCAATTCAGGAGATAGTGTAGCAGGTGCGTATTATGCTGCTGCGGTTGTGCACTGTAAAAAAAACAACTTTATCATACGAACTCGGGGAAAACTGAGAACATGGTAATCTCACCACCCTTCGTGCAAAGAAAACTGTGATACATCCTAGGGTTTGCCAGGTTGTAAGATCTACCCGTTTATAACCTAACAGTCAGCAATAGCTCGAATGTTTTCTGGCTAAAAATGCAAACACACTACAGTGATACTTATAGTAAATTACGGTGGTTTGTCTGTGAATATTACGGGGATTACGGGGGTATTATCGTTCATTACTTTGTGAAAGGTAGACTTTCAGATCAAATAGGCGGCTTAAAAGTTGCTGGAAAGCTGCGGATACAGAGAGAAAATCCTATGGTTGTACAGTCAAAAAAATGGAAGGCAAAATACAGATATTCAATTGTACTTGTACCTTTGAATTTGAGGCTGTAGACTGTGAACAGATATCCTGATAACGAGGCGCCTGGTCACGTAAGTAACCCTAGAATTCGGTTGAGGGTTCGCTTTCTAGCACACGTGTTTGCATCTGAATTAACGTGAGAAGTTACAGTAGTGGTCACCGATACACTCAGATTTTAGCCAAATTCCTTGAGCGCAATCGTGGCTTAAACGTTAAATAAGACTCATGTAAAATCCTTGACAAGTGTCTCGGCACCTTTTGAACATAATGCTGAAGCCCGGTACTGGTTCATTGCATTTAAAAATGTGCTTCTCAGACTCTTCATGGGACCTTGGAAAGTACGTTCACAGTGGAGGTTAATCTTGGTTCTGAATCCTGCAGGATGTGAGAATGTCACCCCAATTGACAGTGGGGATGGATTACTGAAAGAGTCATGGGTAGACTCCCCTGTCTAGGAGAAATCGTGGGTCATTAGCTACTGAAGAGATTATAATATCAGGGCTTTTGCTTACTTGCATTATTGTCACACGGTTTCCAAAGTAATGATCCACACCAGGTGAATGAAAACACCAACGATTCGTCCTCAGATATTGGCGTAATACTGACCGCTATTCAACAGTTTCAGTTTTTATGAGGCACCGACGACAGGAGAACGTACTGACACGGCACGGGTTTAACCATCTTAACGTGCACCTCCCTGGAAGTTGAGGTAATGTGCGCTCAGAAAGGAGGTGCGTATCCACTTTATTCTATCCAACAGTTGCAGTGTGGGCCTGCTCACTGTGGTTATGTTAACACTTCACTTCATTCTAGTCACGACCAGAAGTCACTTAATCACTCAGTCTTCGATTTGAGGGTTTATAGGAAATAGATATTGTTGTGAAGTTTCGAACACTTGAACGAGGCCAACAAGACGACAAGCGATACTATTCACCTGAGATCGCTGATAAAGTTTGGGAAGGAAAGTAAGGGAAACAAATCAATCCACTTGACTACCCTGAAGTTACAGTGACCTCATTCTACGGATATCTGAACACTTGCCTAGCTAGCGTGACAGCAGTACATTGTAAATCGGTGCCGTAAGGAGTTTTTTGTTTTTGTTGGTTAAGCAGACCATACTAGGACGCTTCCCAGGAATTTGTCGCCATCCTGGTTTGGTGGAACTGATAGCATCAATGAAACACCTGTTCAGAAAGCATGCAGATCACCGGGTTGTTTTATTCAACCTAAATAGAATTCGCACACATGACACTTTGATTCCTTGTCGGTATGGACTAACGATAAATTGTTTAGGAGATTGTTGTGACTTGTTGAACCGTCGTGCAACTTTGTATCGGTCCCTTGGCTTCCTGATGCACCCAGTATGTTATGCACGACAGCTTCGGACAGCCCTTTATGGATCCACCTTAGTTTGACTAACCAAACATTGAATGCTTCACATACCAGCTACAAAACTCGCAACAAGATTTCAAACGTTACAGGCGAAATGGTTGCTTAATAATTATTTTAGTTTTGGGCATGTAACCAAGGCTCAGATATTACTTTTGAGGAAACCTTTCCTACACAAACCCTACTGTCTATTTCAGCAGAATATTGTCCCGCATGAGGACTCGATGCCTTAAAAATGTGGTGCACTTGAGCACAAAATTATCTGACCGAATCGTAGCATACAAAATCTGATACACTTGAAACGTGGAACTTTTCAAGAACACAGTATCCCTTGAAAGTCCTGTTGAAAGTCAGTGTGTTTGTTTTGCATAACGTTTGAGTAACACTCAAAATTGGCATGCTTGCTGCACAGCCACGTCAAAAAGTTCATCAAAACAAAACATGAACAAAAGTGGACACCACTCCAAGCTTGATAGAGGACCTGCTTGGCTCATGATCCTCAGCTAACCGTTTAAGGAGAATTCAGGGTATCCTCATTTATCTTCTCATGGAACAAACGGTCCACTGTGAAGCGATTACCTCACAGGTATCTTGAGAATCGGGACTCTTCGTGCACGCTCCAAACCATCCCACGACAAAGAATTCAAAGGAAGATATAAGAGATACTTAACTGGGGGTTCGAGAATACGATTTACATTCCCTCGCAGTTGTTTGGTGCTAAGTGGTGTTCTACCAGATTTTTATGAATTGGATTTCATTTCTGATCCACAAAAGACGACGTGGTGAAATTTTCACCTGGTTCTCTTGAGAGCAGTTCGCAACTGAGTGTTTTATCAATAACGTGTAATTCGATTTACCGGTAGAATACTAAGTTGATGGAAACTAAAATACTACATACATCTGATTAACCCTAAGCAAGGATAAACCGCGGTGACTGTCAGAATTTAAACAGCTTATTTAGCAACATATTTTGTCATCCTAGTCTATTCACTTCACTAATTGCATTAATCCGGTTAAAATGCCTCTTACTACCGAAACCACCGATGGTTGTGGCGAAATAATAGATAAAGTAGAATGCGCTCGCTGCTACGCTCCATTTAGAAACTAGAGGAGAACAGCAGGCTTAATTTTTACTCACTCGTTCTGAAGGCTTCAAATGAGATTCTATAACTCTTATATGTTCAATTGTGATTTCTTCCTGCCAATTAAATCGCTCTACACTGAATGCCGAGGGTACTGTGGGGCTATTTCGTCCTCATACCTGGGCCTGTACTTCCCGGCCAGTAAGTTGAACACAAACTTTCGAGTTCCAACGGCAAGGAGCACCGAGGATAAAGTGCAGTTAAGTATGAGTCACTTATCTTTTAACCACGGAAATCACATTATGTGGTCACGCATTGACGGATTCCTCGTGAAGTTTCAGTAATCTTGTGAAGTTACTGTCTCTAAGATACTTCAAAATGGACGACAGTTTTGAAAACACTGGCCATTTTAGTAGAGTTTTTGCGCTGTAAATGACATCATTCTATGGTGAAAAGCCGAGAACTAGTGTACAGCTCTCTTATCCCTATTGGGAGACATCAGTGTAAATCTCTCTAAACCCTAGGAGGGTCGGCATGGATTAGCACCACTCACAGAACGGAGTCTCGTCTGAAAACTACCAAATCTGCTCATGATATTGTCAATGTTTTACGCTGTTAAACTCTGTTTGTCGAGTATGACATTTGTAGCCCCTGACGACCAGAGGTATGCTACCCACTATTATCAAGAACTAAAGGTTGAAAACCAATCAGGACAAAAAACTGAAACACGAATTAATTTCACAAAAATGTCGGATTGCCCTCTCTTGAAGAAACTCAATTTTCAGACAAATTTACAATCCAAAGCTCATCTATCTGTATTTGTCTGTCAACTAAAGTTAACGTCTATCAACACACAGAGATGAAACATTTTTCTTTGCTGGACAAAACTAATGAGTAATCGATGGTGTGGTCCAGAAGCATGGGAATCAGGACTGAAATGCTCCACTTTATCCACGTCAGCATATAAAGTCGGCAGCAATTTTAGACAGCCGACTGGTTAGCTCACCTTTATCAACTCGATAAATCATTAGACCGATTATTTAACGTGGATATGGGGAGGAAATCAGTTTGAACTTAGAGAATGTATTAACCTTTTTTTACCGAGCTATTTTTAACTTGGTTTCAATTTGTGATATTCACCGAATGGACTTGTCTATACCATTCGGATTCGAGTAAAATTTTAATATACACATATCTGAATTTTTGTGGTAAGTGAAGCCAATCTATGCTGAAAAGCCGAGAAGCACTGTACAGCTGTTTCATCCTTATTGGGAATCATCAGCAGTGCGCATCTCACGAAACTCCGACGAGTCTCGAACCCGCGACCTCCCGGCTAGTAGTTTGAAAACTTAACCGTTCGGCCACGAGTGGTAATGATAATGCACTTGCCTAAATTTCGCTCCACATCTTTTCTGTTCTGGATCCGGATGCGAGGTGAACTCAACTTAAAGTGCAGTTGGAACTTATGACGAGAAAATTCTGACTAGCCTTCGCTAAACTGATCGGCTGTAGCATATGAACGACGTATTATGTCATCTTTAAAGACTCGTGGCCTAAATGTTCAGGCTGTCTTGAATACCAAGGGAACAGTGAAGCGACGTTTATGACTGAGTTGTACAGTAAAGTGAAACACAAGAAACAAGTTGAACCTTCGACAAACCGTTTAACTAAGTTTCTGCCTATTGCCATTAAAGAACGCCTAATGAATAGTTCCCGGGATAACAATATGGGTCAGAAAACGAAAGAACAGACATTTCATTAAAACAATTGATGGGAACACCGCAAATCGCTAAGGTTGTTTGTTCGCTAATTAAATTCAGATTTCGCAGTTACTCAAGTTAGAGTATTTCAGTTCGTAATCGTGACTGGGCAAGGTTGTTCAATAGTGAGTGGGTGAAAAAAGTCATAGCAAGTTGAATTACAGTTTAATCATTCCGAAAGGTAAGTAACATTTCTGAGCCCATTCAGCTTCATACAACAGATGAAGCCTTCTGAAGTGCGCGGAGGCAGAAACGTTTATTTCCGTTTACTACACACTTTCTAGGACTTTTCCTAGTCCTGTCGGGTTTGCGGTAGCGGACTGTTTACAACCTTTAAAAATGTTGCAAGACAACGACGTCTGCCGAATTGTTTTATACCAACAAGTTTCGTTCGCCGCTCACAGAGTTTTCCGGTTTTTGCTCCTTTATCTGGCTCATCAGGTTTAGCGTAGGTTACCCTAATGGATTAATACTAAATAACTTATTGCGGTCTGGTCACTCAGTGAATGCTTCCCCGAACATTGCAACCGTTGGCCGATTCTCTTGTTTCCGCACTCGCCAAATGGTGAATATGTGCTCTGGTTTCCGCGACTGAACATACCCAAACCACTTTATCATTCCGCTTTTTTGAGGTCAACTCAGAAAGTTGTGGTGAAGGGAAATAAGTAGAAAAAACAAGTTGGTCTCACCAAGTCTTTAGTACAAGAGTGGCACCCAATGACGTGGAGTGACATGTTTCCAACTAAAACCACGAATTTAGTCCCTTTAACAGCCATTTACCTAAGATTAAGGGGCGTATTCCATTTAGTACCATATGAATACAATCTGATGCATCAAGAACACTCACCAGTGATTGCCAAGACGTCTCTACAGTTTGAGAATTTCCCACGCCTATTAGACTAGTTAAACACTGTCGCTAACCGACACCTTGTTTGGTGGTGTGAAGGCTTTCTTTAGCAAAGCCAGTAATTTTTCCTCAGCTCTTTCCTACACCAAGCAGTAAATGCCACAATTATGTAAGCATACGGCTTAATCTACAGATAGGTGTTGAGCTATTTTTATAGAGTGCATCAATCTGGAACCGCTGTTCCCTGTCACAGGTGGAACGTACGGAATAAACTTGCTCGGACTATCAAGCGTCCATCAAATTAAGCGGATTTTACGCTGTTTCAAAATGTTTCAAAACAGTTTGTAAATAGCGCACCATAACCTGGTGTTGATTTGGTTGCATGGTATAACTTGTTTGATAGTAAAAAATGTTTCTGGCGCTAAATTTGTACTGTTACCTTTATTTAAGTTCCCTTAAATATTTACTGATGTGGACTGCCAGACAAATGTGGCCAAAATTTACCACGTTTTCGTTGTACGCTTTGCAAACATTTTTCCTCACGGATAATCTGATCATCTTATACAGTAAATCTAGAAAATCTGCCTTGAGGCAAGTTATATAGTTCCGCGCAGGTGGCTTGATTGGTTGTTGGTTTATTGTCTGGAAACTATAAAATCTAGTAAGATGATCTGTATTAGGAATTCCTACACTAAGCCACGTCATTAGGCGTAATATGACGCTGACTGCTCTTGTGTCTCACCGTGGTGTTTCAGAACAAAAATAAAAACTATGAATATCATTTCTGGTGTTGTTTGTACATTTTTGTACGCTGTCACCGCCCCTAACAAGACAAAGTCAGTGTGTCAAAAAAGGCAGACCCTTTATGATAGCTGTTCAGGTTTGCAAAGAGGTGTGCTACTGAAATACGTTGTAGGGTCCAAACCAAAAGTGACTTAATCTCAAGACTAGTGTCATAAGATGGTCATTAAAACATGGAATTATATGGGTGTAGGACGTCTGGTCATTAAAGTGTTGGGCGGGCCCCCTAGTGAAACCCAATGTACCCAGATTTATTTAAATACACGCGAGTAGTCCAAAACGCTGGGCACCTAGTCGAACTAGGATGGCAGATAATGCAACAATCTGTGTATAAAACATTGTGGGTCCATGCGAATTCCGCTAGATACAGATAATCCATTCTTAAAATGTAAAGCCTGATATCACTTCATAAGAAAACCGGTATTCAGGCGTTTCTGAAGAGCTGTGCGTAAAACGGGAGGTAGCAGCACAGAAAAAATAATAAAAAATTACAGATTAGCAATTTCTCACACAGGTTGAGGTTCTTCCTCAGAGAGTCTGTCACATTATTTTCAGGTCCACCCTCCCCACCAAAGAATTTGGGTGCATTCAAAATAAGCGCAACGACGGTTTTCTTAAATTGGACAAGCCCACTTCGAACCGGTGGTCTCAATGCCTCATGGTACTATGTGAAATGTCAAGGGTGCAGTGGAGAATGGGTACGCTACACGCCCGGCACAGAGTTGAATACCACAGAGTGAGTCCGCTTGGTTACGACTTGTTTGAAGCCTAGTCGTGGCGGCACTAAACATTTTGTGTCCTGACTACTTGCAGTACTACTCACAAAGCTGATGAAGGTTCCAGGATAGCTCACTGATAATTTTGCCTTTCTTGGGTTTCATCAATTAGACCTGGCCCTTGTAGTCTGATCAGGCTTATCCTACTTTGATTATAATTTTTAGACGACTTTGGGACTCTATCTGCAAGCGCACATATAAATTATTGGTAGAGAGCATCACTTGACCATAGTTTCTGGCAGTTTTTATTGCTAAGATAGGAATTGTTCCGTAGGTTTTCGTTTAATTTTAGTTAATGTATCAGTGATGTAGCAGTATTGCATGACGAGTTCAAAACTTCTGTGAAGAATTTGCTTCAGGAAAAAGGCCCGCTTTGTTTTTGGCACATGCAGTGCCTTTTATGGACGTAACTAGTGAAACATTTGTCACTCCTAACTTCTACTGAGCCCATGATATCCGAGTATTTCATACGCCAGTATAAGTAGCTGATCGAACGGAGCCCTTTCGGTCAATGATTACACAAAACTGTGATCAGGTCAGGAAGATCCGACGTTATTCCTAAGAACTGTTTACACCGCTTACAATGACCTCCGATTTTTAAGCGACATAGTCTAAGGTATTTTTTGTAACCAAGCTAGATAGTAAAACATCTTTAAGGCCTACCACCGTAATGATATGCAATCAGCATGGATCTGACTGAATTGAAGTCAGCCCATATGTGATCACAGATTGAGAATGCGTTGTTGAAATTGTGCAAGCATTTGAATTCTTGATTTTGCATGCCAACAGGTGGTGCAAAAGACATCTAATGAATAATCATCGAATAGCTCTTCACTGTACATTTGAGACGAACTGTGTGATTATTGATGAACTGCCAATTTATGAAGGCAGTTCATAAAGTCGTTTGTATTTCACATTCGTCTGCATAACTTAAAAATTCACATTTGAGATGAGCTTTCGAGTCAACCAATCATGGTGAAAATTTCAGATTTCGACGGTTATTGGGCACATCTGTGGCCACAGCTTAACCGAATTCAGAAGACTGCTTATGCAGTGTATTTGCAGATACATTGAACTAGGGAGTTCTCACATAGTCCCAGAAGGGCATGCGCTCCTGGGCTGCCCGTATTTCTGCAGAGTTTCTCCCCATGATTGCTGTACAAAGCAATTTTTGTGAAGAGGAACGCGGTCAAATGTTCCTTTCCTTAACCAGGACTAAAACAATACCACAACAATGAAGGAGGGGAGATAGGAAAACGAGAGTGCGTCTACATTGACGAGTGATCTGGTACCGGTATCAGAGTTAGGCGGTCCTGACCTCTGATAATAGAATAAAAATCCGAGAAACAACGAATCAAAATCGCGGAAAACTTAGTTCACTCTGCTGTTGGTTCGGTTGCGATTGCAAGGCCGTTATGCCCATCACTTATTGCGCATGTGAAAGCATGCAGCTTCTGAAACTGACATCTGATACATATCTGATATTTACCACTTGACTGCCTCGTCGCTGAACACAGGCTCTTCAAGTACTGTTCAGTAACACTAAGACCTTTCTGGTATCCCAAACCGATAGGCTATTGAACTAAGCATAACCGCAATCTGATCCCAACTGCTGTCTGCGTGTGCCGCATGATAGCTTCAAAGGATGCTGCATTTTTCCCGCGCAGTTTTGACTGGGTTGTAATCCTTGGGCCGTTCAGATTTGAAGGCACATCTAATGGTGTTTACTGCGGATTCCCGACCGGTAAACGTGCAAGCGAGTGGTAGTGGTCTATCAGAAAATGGAATTTTGGCCATGCTTGAATTCAACATCACAAACAGAAATAGTTGAAAAACGACATATTTGCAATGCATTTACAGTAGAGTATGGTACTAAGAATATTGTACGTTTTTACAATATTGAAATTTGTAATATTTACGGTATTATTCACCTGGGATTGATGGGTCTGTTCTCTGATGCTCGCATCGTATCGATGTGATGTGCACGCAGCATTATCTAAGTTGCATTGATGAAACCAGTGACCTAGACGTAGGTCTTTTTAGAACAAAAACCCGTAACCTGGTTAAGCAATCAAAGTAGTGGTTATAGGTATAGAACAGTAGAACTGTGCGAAAACACACGTTTTATGTGTTTAAACCTGTCTTCTGAAGAGCACATCCTCTCTTGGAGTGTCCGCTTAGTGGACGCAATCATGTATGCGTGCACAATGAACAGACAGCTTTTTCAATCGTCTGACACAATGAATGGTCTTCTGAAAGCTCCACAGTCTACTTGCACGGCCAGTGAATTCATGCCTACCGCGAAATCCAGGGGCCTGAAAAAAATATCTTCAAATCTCTCCGTGTTCCTATCAAAGTGACTGCATGGCCTATAAGCCGCCAGATTCGGTCGACTGGAATTCCTCAACATCATTCTTGAAAATAATGGTTTCAAACGGATTGTAAAACAAACCGCACTATTTCGGACGTGAATTTCTCTTTTCTTGCTTACAAGAGTCATTATATTTCTCCTTAAACAAAAAAAAAACACCTGAATAGAAATTAGCTAAATAAACGAAAGCCCTCTACATTCTGCAGCTTGACATTTAAGTCGACTGATAGTTGCGGTTCGCCTTTCCGGTTTAGCAGAAGTTGTCTTAAGCGTTCCACTGGAATATAGTGATAGCGTGCATCGGCCAGAACGTGATCTGAACTTGAAAATGTGAGCCGAATTATCAGTTTGCTTAAAATCATCAAAAACAGTAACCTTGCAAAGATGACATACATGTCGTTGGAGGGACCTATAACCAGTTCGAAGCCACAGTCGACTGTTACCTAGTGTACAGGCTGCATCTTTCCACAAACAGTAATACCCATCTCTTAAGCACATGTACCTATCCAAGAGTATTTCCTCGGGGCGGATAAAACCTCCCCAGGTAAGTTTACTGGGATATTTATTTGGAAATTTGGACTCCTAGAGGATTACCTCACCACGTAATCCTCTATTCCAAACAAGCATCAGGGGTCCTATGATATCTTATGAGATACAGTGGAGTTACCCGACACATCATCGATACGACGACCCAGTAACTGTCCTGGTTGTGACGATCGATTGGCCCGCTTGTCAGGACTTCCCAGTCAGGTAGCGCCACAGACGCTTGTAACCCGCTGGACAACTTTGTTGATGCATATGGTGGTTTTTGCGGGAGGTTTATTGTTCAGTCTCACATCACTCTCGTTTTGAACAGTCGTCCTCCTGTCCTGGCGCAATTATTCATGTGAATCCACACCAAAGGGGGGGAAGCACTGGACTCGAGTTTCGCTCTTGTTAGAGCTCATCAGCAGTGCATATCCAATGGCCGTGCCGGGGTTTGAACTCCGGACACCTGACATGCGAGGCGAACGTGATACCACTATTCTCACGTCTAAACGGGTGAACGTGTTCTCACTTGAGCGATGTGATTAGTATGCCCGACACATCATCGATACGACGACCCAGTAACTGTCCTGGTTGTGACGATCGATTGGCACGCTTGTCAGGACTTCCCAGTCAGGTAGCGCCACAGACGCTTGTAACCCGCTGGACAACTTTGTTGATGCATATGGTGGTTTTTGCGGGAGGTTTATTGTTCAGTCTCACATCACTCTCGTTTTGAACAATCGTCCTCCAGTCCTGGCGCAATCATTCATGTGAACTCACACCAAAGTTGGGGGAAGCACTGGACTCGAGTTTCGCTCTTGTTAGAGCTCATCAGCAGTGCATATCCAATGGCCGTGCCGGGGTTTGAACTCCGGACACGTGACATGCGAGGCGAACGTGTTACCACTATTCCACCAGCGCACGTTGGACGCATCTGAATTCTCACGTCTGAACGGGTGAACGTGTTCTCACTTGAGCGATGTGATTGGATATGCACTGCTGATGAGCTCTAACAAGAGCGAAACTCGAGTCCAGTGCTTCCTCCCCTATGGTGTGGATTCACATGAATAATTGCGCCAGGACAGCAGGACGACTGTTCAAAACGAGAGTGATGTGAGACTGAACAGTACACCTCCCGCAAAAACCATCACATGCATACAGTGAAATCTCGATTTTCGAAGAAACATGTGATGTCAGTTTGGGGACAAACCAATGTGTCGAGGGTGCCTGTGAGGCCTAAAATCTGAATAAAAAGTCGAATAAATACAAAGTATGAATCCGACGGATGCTAGTCAATTAGTTCCAAGCAATGCTTTGCACCATGAAACACAAAATCCAGTCTCAGCCCTGAATTTCAAATGTTTTCCCTTGCGTGTTTGCATTCGGGCACTACGTATCATGTTATGCTTGAACGTTATAGGGAAGCAGACGCACTTTTTACTTAACGGTGTGTTGTACAATACTGGATACAAGGTAGAGTTAAGTTGAACTTATTGTGCGCCAATTTTCTGTCATTGTGGATCAAAGCCAAACATGTACGCTGATCCATACGAAGTGGGTAATGTGGCAGTGTGACTTTTCGGTTACTCTAGTGGCGACTGTTTTTATGATTAAGAGTTTTCCGTAGACTTCCAATAACAAGGTCAAAACGGACAACTAATGGGTCAGTACTTGTGGACAACATTAAGGCCGACGAAAACACAAAATATTTTGCCATGGAGTAGCTACTAAAACTGATGTTTCGGAGCAGATGTATGTGGAGTGACTTGCGTCAGATTTGCATCACGAGATAAAATAAGTCGGCCATGAAAATTAATCTCTGATAGCTACTTCGGTTTTTTTATCTACATTTGTGTGTATTGCAATGACGATCGTTCTCTACTGTGAATGATGTTAAAATCCCCTTCCTTGGTGGTAGCCCCCTGTAGAAAGGAGAGCTTCATGCAAGATCGCATAACTTGGTGTACTACCTACTGACTATCACAACACCTAACTATCCGCTTCAAACCGTTGAAAACTAGGAAGCACACCTTGGTTTTTCAGTCCATTTATGGCAGTCTTTAAAAATATTGTGCACAACCAAGTAAGGCAAAAGCCCTACGCGACGATAACACGGGGAGATGGTCAACAGCGGTAAACGATCAATGGTGTAGAGGGTCGTACGCAACAGGACCGCTACACCAGATTAACTCTGACGTTACTGACGTAAGACAAAAGATAACAGAAAAATGGGAAATATTATACAAATTAAGGATAGCCATTATGAAGGGATAGTTAACACGCGGAAGTCCCAGCACAATTTTAGTGTATACTGTAGGGGGATTTCATAAAAGTTGACTCCACTTTAGCTTCATCTTGCTCTGCCGCTTCACACTAACTTCACTTAACAAAACAACTACAACTAGGTGCAAGACAAATGATTTTTTGCTACTGTCTTCTCACACGTCGTGCTTTCCAGGCTTTTTTGCATCACGATCGTACTCACTCGGACTCCACTGTGTAGCGACCTCAACCTAAACATAATCAATTTTTTCAACGGATTTTAGATTGTAGTGTTTGTGTGCGTATGTTCTGGTGAGCGTCCTTTGGGAAATCGACTACACGGGAGATTGGTCGCAAAACAAATCATACAGTCGCCAAATTTTACTGATTCGTGAATTGAAGCTCAAGAAAATTTGGTCGCGCAATTAGCTTTAAAGAAGTCTATTGGCTACGTACTGCTTTTCGTCAGCAGTTCCGCTGCGTGATCTCATTGGGGATTTACAACTCATACATAATAAACTAAGTTGGCAAAATTATTTACAATGTGTGTGTGAAAGTTCATTTTGGTTATAATCTGGAATTATTGATTAGTTACCACAAATGCGTGTCATTTGCTGGTTCGACTGAGAAGTTAAGCTGCCGGATTTTGGTGGGTTCATTTCAGCGGATGCAGAAAAACTTATGGTCTGATTCACGGGATGACAGCCAGTTGAACCCTTAATCACTGCTCGAGATACCACTCTTACACAGCTTTCTATAATCATTTCGCAAGTGAGAAGCACTGACATTGCTGGTGACATGAATACCCTACTCGGTCGTCAGCGCCCATTAGAATCACATCTGGGCCGTAGATTCGGAGTCGATACCGGTCGAACAGGCAACAGTGAGCGACCATTCCGGTTGTGAACTGATCATCAACTGTTTCTGTCAAGCACGGCATAATCGCTGGCATCTCGTAACTTGACAGCCGCTAAGTGCAAATCAACCACGAATCAAAATGAATCACATGGATCACCGCCACAGGTGGAAATTCACGTGTCAAGACTGCTGTTTTTGGGGCACACAGTGCTTCCCCTCGGGCCGTCTAACGTCATCAATAGAACGTCAGTCCACCAACTTCGAAGAACAACCATAGCTCAGCGGTGTCGAGCTGAGTTAGCTCAGCTACTCTTCACAGGAAGCCAACACACTACTGGAAACGAGAACGTCGGTGAAGCATTGCAAAATGCTAAAGAAGCAGTGCTTGTGGCGTTCAGTGCTGTTTGTCCAACTTCTCTGATACCATCAAATGACCACCGAATTTCGTCAAGATCGCTAGTCTTGATTGATTCAAGCAATCCGTACCGCTAGGCAAAGGTCACGACGGTCCATGCAGATCCATTCAGATGAGTAACTATGAAGAATCTAGGTAGAGCTTTGATGGAATCGTAGTCTCAAGAGACGGAGAAGGCTTTTGTCACCGGAAACAACTGACGTGATCGACTTGCAGTAGGAAAGCAAAGTTAGTAAAATGATAGGCGAAAAAGACGATCCAGTAATTTGGTCGCAAAAATGTTGACTAGAAAGATGACGCGAACACTCAGAAAAACAGTTTACCTAGTCTCCTTCAACATAGGAGGGCGCATACGGGCAAATGGAATGTAAGCCATAATCACCCGTCAGAAGAAATAATAAGGCAGGCAATATTGGTAATGAGAAGTGACAAGGCACCAGGACCGGATGGTCTGTGTCCAGCGTACAATCCCTGGTGGCCTATCTAACACAGATTATTGGTGCGGTATGGAGGGATGAGAAAGTGTGCGCAAAATGGGGCATATCAATAGTTATTCCCATCATCAAAAAGAGTACGCGAACGCTGTCTGAAAACCACTGTGGCATCGCCGTATTAGCTTTGGCGTCAAAGGTGCTCTCTGGACTTATTATTCGAAGCTTGGCTGAACACGGAGAGACAGATTAGTGAAAGTCAAGCTGGGTTCCGCCCTACAAAAGGATGCATCGATAAAAATTTTATCCTCCGACAGATTTTTAAACAGCTACACTGCTTCTATCGGACAACGCCGGTTGTCTTTCTCATAGTGAGAGCTGCCTGTGACTCTGAACCGTCAGACACTATTGCAGTGTCTGTGGGTCAAAGCTGTCTCCCATAAATACTTGACCCTCCTCAAGGCGCTGTACGCCAACTCCTGTGTGAAGGTCTTGCCTAGTTTCACCACATTGAGTGATGTCAGGCAAAGCTGTCTCCCTTCACATTTCCTCTTCAACTTCGTTAGTGATAGATTTTGGAAGACTCACAGCTGTCTCCAATACTTAACCCTCCTCAAGGCGCTGTACGCCAACTCCTGTGTGAAGGTCTTGCCTAGTTTCACCACATTGAGTGATGTCAGGCAAAGCTGTCTCCCTTCACATTTCCTCTTCAACTTCGTTAGTGATAGATTTTGGAAGACTCACTACCGGCCTTTTCACTTTTGGGGTCAAAGTACTCCCGGTGCATTTGCTCACAGATATCGTGCATGTAGACGATATTGCTCCCCTTGGATCTGATACCGTTGTAATGCAGACGGCATAAATTAATCTATGTGATTTTACCTCACGGTTTGGTATGCACTTCACACAGGCAAAATAAAATGCAAAGTGTTGCTGTAAGACTGGATGTACTCAAACCTTAGTCTCGTGCTCGTGGATGAGCAGATTACGGCAGCAGACGAATCCGTCTACCTGGCTAGCTGTGAGTTCTGGTGGTGTGGCAAAAATTTATACTTTACTCCGAAATGGGAAGACTGGAGCAACTTCTGTGAACCTGCATCACCTGTGGTTTAAAATTAACAACTTATGTGTAAAGGGTCGAGTTTACAATGCTGCGGTGCGCTTCACATTAGTATATGAGTCAGAAACATGGCCACTGCTGCCTGGGGACGTCGAAAAATTGATTGTTTAATCATTGACATATTCAGAGCATTGCCCGAGTCTGGTGGAAACACTGAATCACCAATGATGAAATACGTTGAATAGTAGAAATAACTCCCCAAGAAAAGGTGGATAGATCACGCACCACAGATTTTGCAGGCTTGCTCAGTGCCCTGTATGCCATTTATTGGATCCCATTTGGAGCCTTTTCACATAACGTCTGAGAGGGCAGCTCGGCTTCTACAGCATGGTAAAGCTGCCGGAATTCTTGTCATCTCGGTTGTTTTGGATCTCAAAATCTCAAGAACATCCGGTTTTTTGGAGCGAAATAGATCCGTTATCATTAGTCAAATTCCGCTACCCGATTCAGGTACTTGGTAGACTAGAAAATTTACGTGTGCATTCACCATTGATCTAGACTAATGCACCTCTGCTTTATGTATAAACTCATCCGCCTGGGCCAGCTTGTTCAATATTTTTTAACAGCGCACCCACCCGCACACAAACCTAAATTTCACAGCTTCCTGCTTGATAATGTCCATCCCTACAGAGCTCAACTACTCACAATAGACTAACTTCGGCTGGTGTCACCAGACGTTTTTTATTATTTTGATCGCGGAGGAACTGTTCTTAAGGTTCAGCACGTCTTGGCTACCTCATCACTAAAGTTGCACAACAAATGTCAGTTTTGGGCTGGAACTGTAAGGCAAAGTTTCAAGCCTCAGAAGGTCTACGTCTATTTGTAGAAACTATCCCCTACAGAACTTAGGTAACTTTTTTGACCAACTACCTAAGTTCGGAAGACAGAACAACTCAATGTTCTTCATTGGGAGCTTCCGTCAGGTGCCTAAGCAAGGTTTTGATGAGTGAATTCGATGTTGTCAGCCCTCTTGAACAAATACATGCATCAAGTTCTCGTGAATGCCTTTCGTCTGAAGTTGAGCGCACCAGACTGTTTACTGGTTTATAAGTGGAAATGATGAACAAAAACTCGCACAGCCCTTAAAATACTGGCAATAAAATGTTGTGTAAATTACAACTCACAGTAAACGACCGAGCACAAGGTGATATCATTCATCTGGGGCAAAGCAAGATGAGTGATCGCTTGCTGTTGCCTGTTTCCGTCAAACCAAAGAACTTATCCTCACCGGCTCTGTCTATGCTAGCCGGCCGTTGATTTATTTATCAATTCACTTTTCAAATCCCATTAGATCTGATGGGCTAGAATGTTTGGCTCATTTATTCGAGTCACACGGCTTCGTGCCCTAACTGCACTCGCCATGACGCCAGCATTCACATGTGCTTTGCGGATAACAATCCTGTTTACCCAAGGGTTTTGATAACATTCTGGTGATAATAAGATTCAATCTTCGTATTTAGCCAACCTGATACTCACGCACACACGCATACACACAGGCTGAGTCCAGTCATTCATGCACTGAAGTGTGGCTGAGAGATCTGTGCATTTGTACATCCATTAAGTGACCCAACAACTTGGAGGGAAACTCAGGTTTACAATGTTGCATGATCAAAAGAGTTGCTCATCCCTCAAAGCGCATTATTTCATTCAAAGAAAGATGGCAAAACTGTTGAAGACTAGAAAATTCAGCTGATGAGGTTTTGACGAAACGTCCAGTGGGAGTCACCAGTTGTTTACTTACCAGAATCAATGGACTTGTGTAGAAGCACATAAGTTACGCCGCGAAAGATAGTTGAGCAGCAAATGTGGGAGAGTGCAGACCGGACGTTTAAGGGGTTGGACCCAAATCTGGCTTTTATAGTGCTCACTTCTACGCTTGTGAAATCCAGCAGCAGCTGATCTCTTTTACTTCCTTTGGGCTGTACGGCAACTCAGCCAGAGCACAGAGCTTATGCTTTTCTCAATCTACGCAAGCCACTACCTCATTTCCAAGCCGATTTCTTTCTGTTTAAAGCTGAGCACTGAAAGTATGGATCCAGCAGCTGACATACGAATGAACGTATGGCTATTCGCAGTTCCACAGATATTCTCCACCGTGTTGCGCAAGCTCTACCAGGGACGGCTTAATAGAAAAGTAAGCGCTCCAAACCGTTAGAATATTTGGTTACCATGGTGAGAGTGCCTCAGTCGCACTTGCAAGTTTCCGTAACCACTGCGCGGAATTTTCAAACGTTGAGAACCATTAGTTATCAAATATGAAAATCTTCGGTGAAAAAATTCCCCCTATACGCCCATGTGTATTTAGACGAGATCAAAAAGCTGCCGCGAAAAAACATATACCCGCTTAAGCCTGCCAGGCCTTTCACACGAAGCCACACAATACGCATTCAGTACGGTTCCCACCGTCATTGCGCCCATACCTCACGGTCTATATTCTGTGACTTGAGAATATGTGGAATTCGTTCTGTAGGTGAATGCAATCTTTGGTGAAAATTGAGAAGCACTGTAAAGCTACTTCAGCCTTTTTGAGAAACATTAGCAGTGCGCATCGCACAAAACTCCAAACGTTTTCGAACGCGGGACATCCCGACTAGAATTCTGGCCACTTAGCCGTTTGGTAACGAACGGCTGGTTGACAGCGTCATCAACTCAAGGGCTAACTTCACTAACAGAGCAAACCATCTTTTGAAAATTGTCGAGCTGTTTCACATCTATCAACCAACTCTTAGGAGTTCAGAATGATGAATGCTTCACTCAAAGAATGAGGCCCCCACCTATGAATGTATCACTTTCGAGAACAGTCGATAACTGACCTCAAGATGTGGTTTCTGCAATCGAAGGATGCGTTGTGCTATGTCTTGTGCGAATGCGAGTTAAACATGCTACTAACTAGCTACTTGTTAAGCGTTCAAAGTGCGGGACGAGACGGTTCTAACTCCTTAGATTGTGGCAGCATGCGCAATGCTGATTTTTACCTCACAGGGATTAAACGCAAAAGTTGCCATCTTTTGTGGTGTGTGGGTGCAGATTAGGCGAAAGAATAAATATAAATAACTGTATTCACGCCTTACAGAAATGTAGATTTTTTGTGACAATTTAGATTCTATTAGAGCCCGTTTTTGCTGGCAGCTCTTCCACATGATAACTCCGAGATGTTCTCACCACACCAAACAAATACACCACATGGTTTAGGACCGCGAAATGTGCTATTTTGGCCTGATACTAGCGGAGTGATAATATATTTTTTTTAAAATGCAAAGACATCAACTAAAACTAGGATTTTAAATAAGAAGTAACGCGATAGCCAGTATTATTGACTTCAATCACTTGACTGCTAATTATATGGATCATGGGAAAAACATTGTAGTCCTAGGCATCGGATTCAAAATTCGGTCAAAATATAATCGATGATAGCAGCCCAGATCTCTAAAAGATGAATGCCTGGAGAACGATTTATCCACAACGGGAATGGTGCATTCATGTGATTTAGAAATAATTACTGTATTTGCCTCATGTACTGTTGATGATATCGTCAGTACTAAAGAACGCTCCCGGCATCTTCGTCTTATAGAGTTTTGGTGTAACGTTTCCTCTCTCTGTACTACACTGACTCCGATTTCCGCTTTTCGTTTTGGAATAATCGCTTGCGCTGGATACACTGAATTGTGTATATTGTGATAGGACTTTGGAACGGTTCATGTGCTTGAGATACTAAGCCCCTGTTTATTTATGCAGCAAACTTTCGGAGCGAAAAACTCACCATCCTTTGGCTAAGTGGTCATGATATATATATATATATATATATATAATGTTTGTGTTTTGTTGCAGGACGACAATGGGTTGTTCATTTTTCCATGAACAAATGGGCATAATAAGACTACCTGAAATATTTGATTCTCAGCTGTCTGTCCAGACCAAAACATTTCAAAATTGTTTTCGAAAAAACTTGGTGACAGTCGATAGATTTATTGCTGGACAACATTTCGCTTTTGACATGAAAGCTTCGTCAGGCCAAGTGACTAGGTTCCGAGGTTGGTCGAGGTTTAATGGGAGAACCAATCAGCTAAGTCAAGCTAAATCTCTGTTGGGTGTCGGCCGAGGGAGTTTTGTGTGTTAGGGTGGCTGAACAAGTGTTGGGTCGAAGGGGAAACCTACATGTGTTTGGTCCAGCCAAGGGTTTAGTTCTTCTGGTTCGGTTCATTTGATGGTTCCTCTGAACTACGTTTGAACCTTCTGTCTGTCTGTGTGGATGAACTAGTGCTAAGACAGTTGTGTAGGAGGGATGCCATGACCTTTGGTCGGGTTGGAATTTTCACCCCCACCCCCAGGTTTTCGCTAATGATTCTACGCGGATTGACAACCACACAGTCACGTGTCAACTCGGCTTATCTAAGGCCACTTTCCATATGCTCGCCAGTTCCACACGCTCGATTCTATTCACGCGTATGCTTAGTAATTTCCACCGCCTCGGCTATCAGCCGCTGTGGTGTGAATCGCAGTCTCTGTCTTAAAACTTCCACAATCTCCAGATCTGTATCCTGTGTCTAAGGGATGTACCGCCATCGCTGAGTCTTTGACCTAGTCACTTCGCCTGACGAAGCTCTAGCGTCTAAAGCAAAACGTTGCCCGGCAATAAACTTTCGAAAACGATGAATAATCAATCGGTTCCAAGTATTTTCACCTGATTGATTACCTGACTGATTACAAAATTGTCTTCCAGATGACGTAATGATCGACTTCTTCATTTTTATTTAGCCTGTTAGCACACAATACCATTTTCATGACTTTGGCTAAACAGGTTGGATGGATATAATTGACCAAATTGCTATTTCGCGAAATTCGGGATTAGCATTACTTGACGTGCGAGAAAATCATATAAATATACAGGTAGGATGAAGATTTTTGTGGGGGAATTCTAAAGGTTTTTATCCAAAGAGTTTTTATCAAAACTGGTGCTTAAGTGCCACACCTACATGAGGGGAGGAAGTCTCAGTAAAAGGGGAAAGAAAAGTTAAGGATAAGGACTTATTGCTCAGACGCCTCATGTCTTTCGGAAGACGATAATGGATAATCAACCTGAATATTTGGACAGCATTAAAATAAACACATCCGGGCATCATGCCGAAGTGAGGCGCCATCAGGTGGACCAGCCCAGCTGATTTTGCGAACATCAATCGATAACAGATGAAGTTTGGCATGCGCATTTGGGATCGGTTGCGTGCCATGTCCTGAAGGGTTTTCAACCACTTGCACGCAGGATCACCTGAGCCACAGTAAGGTACAACGATTCCACGGTACTCAGTTTACCAGTATCCGCTTATATTACATGTCACTATGTCATGGCCTATCCCTCATAACTTTTACCGATAACCTTCCGGAATAGCAAACAAAGCTTTCTTCGGTAGACGATGGTTGGACATACGTAGCATATCCCTGAACCACCGCAAGCTGGAAAGTTTAATCTGCTACTCCTAGGGATCGGAATAATTACTAAGTACCAGTTGATGCAACACTTCATTGTGGACTAGCTATACCCAGCTAAATCCTGTTATGTTACGGTGAATTCCCCTCATGTCCTTGGAGGAAAGGACAAATCCCACAACCATGGAGCATGGCCGCTCTTGTACGCATGACCCTTTGACTTTCCGTCGCCTTAAGTAATGCTAGTTCGTGGAAGCTGCCTGCGGCTTTATTACCTGAACATTAACTTAGTCTGTTACAGCGTAATCAAGGCTTATGTAGCTGTCACGATATGTGCACCAGTCGTCCAAATTAAGCTCTTCATTCTGGACTTTCAAAGAGGCGAAACGTGATGGAACGTCCTGAATTATGACTTTATACTCTGAAGGCACGAGATGTCTTTCAAAACATAGGTTCGCCTCCGATACTCTCGTTAACGTACTTTGCACAGATAACCCCGATAAACTCCATTAGTTTTCAGGAGATTTCTAGACAGTTCATTTTATACGCCCTAACTCGACCGAGGGAATGGGAATAAAGAACATGAGGAATATTTGCAAACTCTAAAAACATCAAACCCTCTCTGGTCAAGAATATTTAGGAGAGATAATCTATCAACAACATCGGAGGTCCCTTTAGAGTCGGCGACTGTTGTCTGGAATATAAGCGGCGATGCTCAAACACATGACATATTTTAAAGATATGGTAGATACACCCGTTTCAAGTTAAAATCCTGCTTTGTACTGTCAGAATTGAGTCTCAGGTTCCGAAAATATACTTCAAAGTATAAGGAAAGCCAGTAGCCATGTCATGAGACGTATATCCTTATGGTTGCAGTAGTCGTCTCGTGTAGGCAAACGATTAAACCTAACAGTTGGAACGTGTTCTTGTTCCCAAATCAGCGCAAACAAGCTAATCAAGTCGGAACACAAAGATGATTCTCTATTATCAACAACGCTAGGGGATACGCACTTGATACAGCAGCCCTATGGCTCCACAAGACACAAGCGGGTGGTAATGGTTCATCAAATAACGGAGGCTTAACTGACCGAACACGGCTAAAAATGAGCAGGCACAGTGGCGTGGGGCTGATTAAAGTGGCGTTGAAAATTCCTGCCCAGTTATCTAGATGCGGTCAGGTCAGCAACGGCAATGCGTTTTACACAACTAACGGAAGTAATTTGGACTCACGCTTGAGCGACATGTGCCGGCTCACTACAGTAGTTTACTTGCAAGTTCTTGCTGTTGACAGTTGTGCTAATGACTACACAGTACCGTTCAGTCCGTACCGTAAGTAGGCATGCAAGCGTTTCATGCAAATAGTCAAACGAGTAGCCTTCGTCACAGAACAGATTTTTAAGCTTCCAATAGGTGCCATGCAGTAACAATCAACGCATGTATTACTGGTGCACGATAATAGTGATAATGCTTATCAAGAATGAACAGCACATCGGTTGGTGCTCAGGTTCCGACTGATCGGATAAACGTGAAATCAGTTGTGTCGGGAAGCACAGACTCCTGAAAATAATTCCAGCATACTCGAAACCTACTGGGGCATTCAACCCCAATCAAAATCACCACAAGGCGCCTCCAAGCATCCACGCCAGAAAAGCCAGTGCTCAAGCAGTTAATCAATCCAGCAACAGTTGACGATGGTTAGTGTCCTGGCGTGTCATAGAATCATGGCCGGTGATGTTGAGTGTTAAGGAATGTCACAGACCAACGGCTGAAGATGATGAGCGTTCACCAGACACCTGTCGGACAGTCTGGATGGAAGGTCAAAGGTGCAGAAGTACCGATGGACCACTTGTAAATTTTACACTTGCTCGGTTGAAATAAAGCTTTTGGGGCCCTTGGTAATGAGTCCTACCCCGACCACTTTTGGACTTTTGGATGGATATAGTGAATTCATTCATGTCTGGTAAAACTTTGCCCGAGGGGCCACGAATGCCCGTCAATCGAAGGATAAGCTCAAAACCAAAAGGATGGGACTGACTATCAAATGGACCCATTGTAATCGGGGACCACCCGCGTCCGTATTAGGCGAAAAAGCAGCATCACTAACACCCTAGAGAGCGATGCCCCACAAGGCATTGCGAAATTAAAGACGCGTTGGTGATACCACCTGGTCTGTGTTTATGTTTACAACCAACCTGTCCAACTGAGGGAACAGATAATCAGATGCCAATGTGAACTACAATTTACTAAAATGAACAGAATTCGGGGAATTCAGCACATTTAGTAGATAATTGGGTTGTACATTCTTTCAAGCCACAGAGACTCACACAAGATGGTTATTGAGGTTATTCCCAGTAATTGAAAAATGGCACATCTAATAACTACCCTTCATCCCAATTTAAAGATCTATCCGCATATTTTTTCCAACTGCTGTTTTTGTAGCACAATTACCGAAAATACCCAGGCCACCAGTTCTGCATAGTTGTTTGACGCTTGATGTCAATCGGAATAACCTGTCTTTTCAAGGGGAATAACACGTGTGTAAAAGTGATATGAAAAGGTTGTTCAAACTACTATCTTGGATTATGATTGCCCACTTTTCGAGCCTGAAGCATAGTCGATGCGCAGTCCTGCTGCTGCACAGCCTACTAGCACTCTGAAAGTAGTGAGAGAATTATCGTCTTCTGATAGACGTTTAGGCGGTGTCCTATTTTCACGGCAACTGCTTCGCCTGGGCTACAACTGTTAGCTATGAGCTCCCCAAAAGAAGCACGTTTAGAGAGCCTCATCTGGCTACCCATGCATCATCTTTCCCTGGGAAAAATCTGCTTTCAAGAAATTACTGCTGTTGTTTGGTGCTTCTGAGAGATGCATGCGGATATATAAACTGTATATTTATAGCATCCCTGGTGTCTTTGTGTAGCTCAAACTTGACCACATATCGTACGTGCGAATTATTCTCAAATCAACAGGGTATTGAATGACGTCCTTGGTAATTTGATCATCAAATTTTCTCCCCTGTTTCAGACTTCTAATCACTGGTCTACAACCCAACACCCGCTATCATTTTACAGTGTTTGCTAGAAATGCCGTTTCCCAAATGGCTGGCGCATTATGGAGGAGCTTTTCCAGTATTTCAGTCACTACAAAATTTGGTAAGCACTGGAATGCAGTGATTAATAGCCATTCATCTACTGATACGTGAAGGGAGGTTATCCGTGGTTATACAGAAGCATCCAGCAACCCATTGAAGTAAACAGGTCGCAACGCGGTGATTAATGCACGAACTTAGTGGCAGCTTAAGACGTTTCACAAATAAGCTTTGCTCGCGTCTGAATGAGGCCCGGTAAGTCTTGTGTTTAGATAGAAAGCAAAAACATACTTAGGGGCTAGCTTCGGTTTAGTGACCAGAATTCACTCAACACCTACATTACTGGAAGAGCCACTGGAAATTTCATCTGCATACCATGAACTTGTCCTTGAGCCTTCCGCTTAGCTGACCATGTCTCTTGATGCATCAGTTTCAGCGCGTGTCACAATTGAGTTTTATCCGAAGGCATAAATGTCACTGGTTTAGGACTGTTGAGATTAGCACGGGATTTTGGTCACTAAAAAACTACGAATCTGAGTAACAGTTTGGATGAACAGAAACCTGCAGTTGCATTGTTACTCCACCTACCGTTGAAGTAACCAGCTTTCATCCACCTACAAACAACTACCGTGATCGCGGGTGCGTACACATGACCTCAGTGGAGAAAAATAGTTTCGCACCAGGTATTTGAGCAGTAGAACGGCCTTATTGCCGTTAAACTCACGACTTACTTCTTGGTAGTTTTACTGATAAACAGGTAGAAGTTTACTCTCCTCTGAAAGTGAAGAAGGATATCGGCAGTATGACTCCGATTTATACCACTTAGCTAAGAGTATGACTAGAATGAAAACGATTTGATTAGTATCTGCAGTTTAATTCCTGACAAACGTTATATATTCTAAGGTATAAATCCATAAGCTGTTTACTTTCTTCAGCCCCAACGACTCTTATAAGAAATTTGGCATACCGGTGGATTTCACGAACCGAAGTCAATTTGAAATGGAGACCTTTCCAGGTCACACGGTTGTATCCAAACTCCTCACGCTACCGTATTCGAGAAATCTCGTCATCTTCAGAGAACTATCCAAAATTATTTGAGATCTGCCTGCTCCCAGGCCTCAATTTCCAGAACGTAGAGAGACAGCTAAAAGGAGCCGCATCAGCTTTCCCAGGGCTTGTCAGGCAACCGCTGAGTGTACATACTACGAAGGAAGCAATGTTAACAGTTCATAATTTGAGCGCTGATGAAGAGTATCTGGTTCAGGTGAGTAACAACCAACCCGTACATTTGTTTGGCTTGTTTGGCTTAACTCACCAAATCAAATTTGTTACGAATATGATTGCTTGTAAGTATTTCGATAGTTAACAGTAACTTTTCGTGATTCTCATGGAAGACCAGACTTGGCACTTGGCAATAATAGAGGGATCCTTTTCCAGCACTAACCACCTCCACGATTCAGGCACTTTCAATTTCCAGTAGCTTTTAAATGTCCTACGTCTATTTACATCAATCTGGCACATGGTTGCCGTTGTGTACCGTGTTCCAGTAAGTGTCCTAATGTAGACCGAGTTCGGACTCCAGTCCGCTCACTGCTAAACGGATAGAGGCATACTGTTAGTACTTACTTCGTTTGTCAGCCGTCTTTGTTCTTGTGATACCTGGGAGCTGGAAATCTGTAAATTGGCAGATCAGGCACTGTCGTCAAACTATGCTACATCCGGGAGGCGAAACTTCGAAAGCTACCGAAATCAATGTTCCACAAACCTAGTTCCTCGGTAGAACAAAGGGTTCCCCGTATTGTGCAGTCTGCTGCTGTCTCGTATGATCTATTTTTGAGATTACGGTCCGAAATTCAAGAAAATGATTCCCGGATGAATTTTACCGCACTTAATAAATTTCGCTGGCTTTGTGAGGTACATGGATGCCATTGGCACGGCACATTATTTCTGACTTTAGCATCCATCTTGACTTAAGAACTCAAAAGTGTCCCACACATAACACTGACGACTGCTACCTCCTTTAGAAGTAAATTAGCATCCACCGAAATCCGTAGAGATTAGCTGCCTCTGTTGAACTAAGTTTCTCACGCTTGGTCAATATATGCATCCGTTTTTAGGTGAGGGCTCAGAACTTCCAGGGTGTTGGACCATTCAGTAGTCCAGTTCATCTTTCACGGATAGAACGTGAGTGAAATATGTCGTGCACCATGACACATACTATGTATATGCTTGTAAATAATAGTGAGTAATTTAGGATGATTTCCCGAAGACCAGATCCAGACATGCAGACCGCCTATAAAACATGCACTTCAGTGATAAGATATTATACATAGGGTGAGTCAGAATCACTATAATTAGTCAGCTTATTTCACCGCAGAATTTATTTTGCCACTTTGTAGATCGGCATGAAACGCGGAGTGGCAGTGAGTACCAATGGCAGTTGCACTAGGCTCATGCACCAGACTCATATATGCTACAAAGGTTATGATTGTTGGGGCGGTCTCAACAAGGTACGTTCGTAAAACACAGGCCACGCGGACCACAAATTGTTGTAAGAGGGGGTCAACAAATTTTGAATTGTAAAACCCACGTATAAAGCTGGACGGTAAGTCAGATGCTCAGAAGTAGAGTATATTAGTGACCTCTAGCTTACCAGACGGATTATCCAGCATTGAGAATCATGGTCACCTAGGCTGGTCGCAGTTTGTTGAGTTTATTATTGGTCTATCATTGGTCAGAAACAGCCTCCAGCACATTGCACTTGTAGACAGATATATGTTTAGTGAATTGAAAGGTGCATGGTTTAACATCATCAGCGAGCCCATATACCATTAAGGTGGACTATCCTGGTACTGTAGACTAAGACCACGTGAAGACGAACTTTGCTATTCCACTTGAGAAGACCAGTTTTTAGAGCCCTAAAACGGATTTGGAAAATAAAGTCCATGCCGAAGTGCTCGAACTGGCCAACCAGTAAAGTAAGGTGACGTTTTTTGACGGACCTAGGAAAATACAGTCTCTCACAAGAATTCAAGGCTTCAATCATACCGGTGTCCATAGGGAGTGGAAATCGACGGCAAATAAGAAACTACGAAAGGATCAACCGCTTATGAACTGCGGGCAAAATTCCGACACTCAACTGGCTAGCGTAAATATTTCCAAAAGATGTAGCCGAGGAACCATGTGGATTCACAAATGGACCACGTATGCAGCCTCATACCACCCGCTCGTGAATCCCACGACTCCAGTAAGCAGAGGAGGTCCTACACCTTTTCTCCAGAACTCAAATACTTCGAAACTCCTGTAGATATGATCGAATTCCTCAGTCTGTCCTGGAAGTCCCGATGAGGTCTTACTGTGCCGCCTCTGCAGACTTAGCATCGACAATTCAGCACAGGCTGGTGACGTTCTACCGCCAACTCTGTCCAGTCATTCCACTACATCACTCAAATAAGGAGCTTCAGTTGGACGTGATGGCTTGTGCACCTATAGGCTCCACTGAGCTTTCATGAGAAGCCAAATTGTGACACTCATAGAGCTTCTAATACAAATGGATATGGGTCTGAAAAATACCCATTTCTGGTCCTTCAGGTTGCCGGCTGGAATACTCATGACGACTTGCTTCTTACCAGCTATGTTATACCAGCATCCACTGTCGAGTAGGTAGGTATTTGGTCCGAAGCCTTTGGCTGAACACCGCACTTATCTGACGTTATAGACCTCGTCAGTATACCAACCCCTGTAAAATCATGAATGGGACGACTGCAAATGACCCAGTGCCACATCCGATGCTGCTTGATGCAACCAGCCAGTGGGCCTTACTCTCCTCATACATCACGGTTGGTAAGGAGAAGCACATTATAGACGAAGACTCTGCTCTCATTAAAAAATTAGTCGGTCGTTCGTTTACCAGCGAATTCATCACTGACTTACCCTTGAGGATTAGCGGATTCTCTGGTGACTTATCACTGTTAGCTGCAATGCCCATGCTTGCCTCAGGCACCCCTGGCGCTTCAAACTCCACCACATCAAGAGTCATTCTTGGTTGTATGCTAGAACTACTTCCCATTATCTACATTAAAATAGGACTAACCATTCGAATAAAGATGATGAGCTGACCCGCCAATCGGTTCCTTCTTACCTCGGGTTGCGAGCGTCTGGTAATCCGTCGGCTACAGTAGGCAGCTTTACAGTAGCTGTTATAGCTTTACGCTAATGTAGGACAACGCTGTCAAGGAGGTCATGTGAAGTTCTTTTCAACCGTCCATTTTCTAGTGCTGATAATGTCTGGAAAATGGAGCTTCATTGTCAACACGGACATTGGTCATTATGATAACTGTGACGGTGATATATGTTCTATCGCTCTTTCACCTACCCATTGGCAGCGAAATGCTTGGCGTATATACCCTCATCTCACAAATTTAAACGTAGCCCACGGGTAGCCACCAGGACTGAAGTTAACAAAAAGTCATAGTCTGTGTCTTTTCTAAGCGCAATATTTCTATCAAGGCACTAGAATACCGAAGCCCGAAACTCAGTGCAAGGTAGCTGAATTGCTTTCGTCCTCCAGTTAACTTCAGACAGCCAGGAAACAATGTCCTGAATTACCATTTCTGCATGTTTCGAGTTTTTAATCGGCTGCTGATAGCCTGATGATCTGTACTTTTCTGGTTCACTTTTTTGTTTATTTTTTATTGTTAAGGATGAACTCATGACTCTGACAATCTACTGTAATGAATGCATTTGTAGAAAATTTACCTGATGTCTCTCCGAACTTCTTGAAGCAAAGCCTAATAACAGCAGCTTTATGCTTTCTGTTCTGCCAAATCTTTCCACCGACATCAAATTTTCATGTTGTTTTTCAGCTCAGCAAAAGAATAACGCTGCTTTGACTGAACCGAACACGGAGTCTCCTTCTCAATTCACTGAATACTGGAACAATTTTACCGGCACACTCCTTGTGGAGGGGAATTTCTCAAATTCTTATACGGAACCCGGTCGACTCAAGGATCACCATTCCGTGAACGGAAGCACAGTGAAAGCATCTTCATTCGGACTGGTCTTTGGCATTGGAGTTTTCATACTATTGCTGGTGGGGCTTCTTGGAGTTTTGATTTTGAAATGCAAGTAGGTTACAAGGCACTCATTCCAAATATAAAAGTTGTGGGAAAAAGATGGTTGATAACATGGTCACGAATAAAATGTTCTCTGGAAAGTCTTGCTTTGATAATACCTGAGGTAGTTTAATGTAGAGTAATTTCTTTCCTCAAAATAGAATAAAACCCAATCCTGTGACGGACAGTAAGCTGAGTTATTGCCTTGAGATATACAGCGACAACTCAAAAGTTGTTCAACAACTTACTGCCATTACTGTGGGGGCCTAGGCTGTGGGCTGTTTCTAATAGTTTATCAGATGACTGGTTCTCACGGAGTAAGCAATCTGCTTAGCACAAACGTATATTCCAGCTTGACTGCCTGGAAATTTGCTCTGCCACATTCCACGTTGTTGACTGGAGGGAATAAACAGAAGAAAAATTGCACCGTACTTTACATGTGGCCGAGCAAAAAGTCACTCCAAAGAGAACAACCGCACATGATGATAAGTGGGTCATGCTTTCATCGATCAAAACGCACTTAACCGAGCATTATGAAAATAACTAAGCACAAACTGCTGTTTGCATGCAGCATCAGTAAACTGGTCACCGACTGCAAGGAAAATATAGCCAACTAGCTCTGTTGTTTGAACAGAGTTTGTCGTGAGTGGAATATGGACACGTTTTGTTCCGGAGCATCCGAGTTTTTTGCAAGTCTCTGCCTCTTAAATGCTGTCAGATGACAAGTGCTTAGCGGGATGATGCGGACCAGATTAAACCGAAGAATGAACTCTTCTGACCGCATTATCCGCAGTAAAATTTATATTTCCGCGAATCACTGCACGGAAATTCACTGATGAACACGATCAAAAGTAATTTTGCGCACGGCGCGGAAGCTCTTAAAACGGTGGAATAAATATGTGTCCATCAACTTGTCATAAAATGACCAACCTTTTTCCGGCATGCTTTCAGATCAAAACTCCCTGCCAACCTTCGGTGGTATTTATGTCTGAACCGTTCAAACGTTCCTGAAACCTCCATCAGAGCTGACGCAAGTAAGTGCTGTCAGGTCAAATCACAAAAAACCTCTTGTCATTGTTTTACCCTTAGAACTTCTCAGCGCCAGGACTTTCTTCATTTTGGATGGTATTGGCCCAAGTGTTGGTCGGCAAAGGTCTCAGAGGTTCCTTATATGGACCAATCGTAAACATGGCCCTGATTTTGTTGCCATCATCACACTCCACTTGATGCATTTTCGAAGGGAAATACAGGTAGCGCTAAGTCCGATAGGAGATGGTTTTGAAAACCTCAAAACGGAAAACATAATTATACATTATTGGATCAAAAAGATACCCAGCAAATAATACCCTCCATCAAACCGTTAGCTTCCGAGTGTCTTCTCTGATGTCTGACCAACCAAAGGCCATTACTGTCAGCAATTAATCACTTGCTTGACCCTCCCAATTAGCCAGACGTTAATACCACTAAGCTTGTACATTATCGATCACACGGAAGGAACTTGAATATTTTATCCTCCGGCTCATGCACAGAATACCCGGATGCCCAGTATTTTAATCCATCGTTGCAATAATTCGTCACATTCTCTTCAGGTATTCTCAAAGCATGTTACAAACATTATAGAAAAAATAAAATGCGTTGCTTACCTGACGTTCGTCATAGCAGAAGTTATGTCATTCAGTGCTCTCCCTGTTGTTACAGATAGGAAACAACGTCGCGATTTCTGGTCAAAACATCTTCACATTATTCCGGAGGAAGCTGTGCAAGTTTTCAAGAAAGTTGGAGAAAGTAAGTCAGATTACAACAGGCGACTTATTTGCTTATTTAACAAACTTCATGAACTCGCACAGCCAGTCAGATAATTCCGTCCAACTACGAAATATGTGTGCTATTTTGTCTATTGTCTCGGGTGAATCGGCTGTTTTCTTGATCTACAAAAATGTGAACTGGCTTGATAGACACGTTTGGTTTGCGGAAAACATACAAGCCATGCTTGTCTGAACACATCAAATGGCCTTCTCACGGCAACACAATAAATCTATTGACCTCACTGCCCACACCAATTCCCAATACAACGAACCACCATACTTGGTCTCACTAGAATATCACCCAAAACACTTGTATGTGTGCGTCTTTTAGAGAGTATATATCGAGTAGTCACCGCCTATCCCTACCAGAACTATGATGTCAGTCTCAGTCGCTTGTAAATGTTACACATGGTTAAGTATCATGAATTTATAACCCCACTCACTATGTCTCTCGGCTGCTGGTAATTTGTTTGATGAAACGCCTTGCACGTGACAAATTTCAAAGTATAACTGCAGTCGTCAGATAGACGACACGACTAGTTCAACTGGAATCCTGGAATCTCATCTAACCGTGTTTTTTAAGGACGAGATACGCTCTCTTCACGCTGATCAAAATGTGATAGTTTTGCTTTACAACAGATCATCTTGGACCAGTATACGTGGGTGTTGCAAAAGATTGCGTTTCATTCCGTGGTCGACTGTCGGTGAAACATGGGAAAGTTTTGTCTGAGTTGGAGAGCGACTACACAGGCCTAGTTCAGTGTTGTTTGAAACCGACATTGTCCAGCGCCTTTTTTGACTCTACTCAAGATGCATTTATACCCTCGAGCATTACACTACACAATGAGCTATGTGGAAATCGTTCTCCAGAATCCACCACGCAAAAGGTCACTAACGGAGAACATGTGCTACTACAGAGCTTACAAAAAATTGAATTCTGTCAAAAGGGGGAAAATTTTGGAACGCGCATGCAAAATTCGGATGCTACAACCGACCGACGTAATCTCATACAAAATCTGCGAATGATACGTGAGCTCAGACATTGCCGAGTAGTTCAGTTCTACGGTATTTGGTTGCAACAATGTGGAATAAACTCAGTACCTTTTCTGGTCACTGAGTGGCTTCCAGCTGGTAACCTGGACAGCTACATAAAACATGTAAGTCTGTTTTATTCATCTGCATGCATTCATTTTCTCTAAATATCAGGACTGCCGGATGTCTCATGATCACCAAGCATAGTGATCCGAACTTCCTCATATGCTGTTAAGCTACCAACAAAATGAAGCAAAATTTAGTGGAAAAGTGGAAAACTCAGAGGAAATCATTCGTTTTCTGGCGCGGCTGAGGCAAGAAAACCACTGGGGCGTTAATTTATTAGATGGGAAATTATAAATTCCAAGATAGTCTGTGAGAAATGAGCGGATCAGAGCGAAACTATGATACTAATGTTTTGGATTTAATTGGTTTGTACAAACTGACCTGGGGGACAAAATTAATGTCCGCTGTTTTGTTATTTGGGTAGGCTTAGCAGTTCTAATTTGTCTTAGGTAAATAAAGTGTGGAGAAGAAATTCTTAATGATTGTGTACACAAACGAATGTGTAAGGCGATTATACTTTGTGATGCCATATGAATAAGCCGTTCCGTTGGACGTGATATGTTTGTTTTACTTACTTGGCTTATGTGACCGCTCCCGGCATTGCTCATTCGTTAAGCTGCCATGCCAGAGTGCAACACTCATCAAATGAGGTCACATAAACCATTACTTGTTTGATCTTTCGATGGGTGCAATACTCAAGACTCTCTGGTTTAGTCATAAACAACAGTTACCGTAAAAAAAACTCCACAATTTTCCGGGTTCTGTTTTTTGGGTCCTTTATTAAAACCAATCAGCTTGGCTTATAAAATATCGCGCAGCCCGATGCAGCAGAATGCTAGATAGGGCAATCCAAATCGATAGGAAAAATCTGTCTAATAAGTACTCGAACACTCAACATATGGGGTAAATACCTGATATTCTGGCAAGATTCTGTATTAAGCTAGCAACAATAACATGACACCCATGAGTTTTTGAGCAGTGATTTCAAGAATATCCACCCATTTTCCATTCGGTTGACTGCTTTTTAGACCACAATATCCATCTGAATTTCGGACCCTGTCTCAGGATTCTTAGATATGCCAAATTCATCATGATTGTATCGTGATGGAGTATGACGCATTCTATTTGGCTATCTGATGACCAGATCTTGTTAATATGCACCATGCAATTAATATACCCAAGTTTGCTCTCCTAGCTAATACTTTACTCGCAGAAAGTTTTGCCACCGCATTAACCACAAGCACTGAATGCTCCTCAAATTCCATATCAGTATTAAATCAGACTGAGCCTTATGATCAACGTCTTCGCTTTCAATGAATATCGCACTCGACCATACGTGGTGGTACCGATCAGTTTTTGATACATCCCATCTACATCTGGTTGATAAAATATGCCCGCATCCAGGCCACCTGAATCTTACGTTCAGAGTGGATTGCAGCATGTTATGCGGTGTTAAGCAGAATTCCATATGTGTTCCACGCATTAGCTTGCATGTGATTTCATGGATGTTGCACGTACTAGGAGGAATGAATGGGTCCTCTGAGAATACTTAGAGCCGTTCTTCCGTTTACTCATCACACATATATGTAGGTTGTTAGCGATCCAAGGGCAAGGTTAGAAATCAACAGAGTTGAAACGAGTGATAAACTTGGATTACACTTAGGTCAAAACTTTCCACATATTGCTCTTCAACTTTAAGTGTTTTTGCCTCCACCAGGTTGACATCGTTGAATGCACATGTCCAGGTATAAGGAGGGTGTTGTGACACTGGATCTGGTGACCCAAGATGATATTTCTCTCCAATAATGCATACTTTTCTTCACAACCAAAAATTTCTGTTAACTTTCACGAGTTCCACCGCTGATGAAGGTAGGTGGTACGCAGAGAACCCTTGTTGTTGCTTATCGGTAGGAGTTAGTTTTGCAAATTTTCAACTGAGATTTTATCCTGTAATTAAAGTCAGTTTATACTGAAAAGTCGAGAAGCACTACAAGGATGTTTTATCCGATAGATTATCGTTTCCAGTACAGTTCCCATCGAATTCAAGGAGATTTCACGTTTAAACAGTTGGCCGTATGGCCATGAGTGTTTGGTCTGCTTGTGGGATTTATAGGATCTATACTGGAGAATTGGATGAGGTTGCGAGGATAAGAAATGGGGTTTCAACACCTTTTGTTATGTATTCGGGCAATCGGTGACGTTTAGGGGCTCAAGAAACGTACAATCTAACAAGCCATTATCAGTCGGTACTGCGTAGATTTTAGTCATGCATCCAATTTTGTGAAATGCAAAGTCCAAGCGTTCTTGTTGAGTGAGAAATCCCAATACTATCCTCTAGCTTACTTCAGAGGTCAAGAAAGCCGCTCAAGAATGCAAGTACAACAATCAGCGGTCCAAATCCACTAGTTGAACAAGTCTTTGAACTTTTTGTCCCGAGCATACGGTTTAATTTTTATCCCCTACAGAAGCCACTGTGTTCGAAATAAACCTTCCAAATTCTTGGTGACTTCATACAGACGGATCTAGTAATCGAGGACAACAAAACAGACAAGCATTTTATAAAAGAATGTAGTGGGTACATCCTGTTACACGCTGGAAGAACTAGACGTAAAATGAACATGAATGATGCCAGCTGGGATAACAGTTCCAGATTATTAGGTGGCCACGTTTAGGTCAAATTCCAGTTGGGATTCAGTGTTACACTGATTCAACTAACTTGTATGTTCTGGAGAATTAATTTTCTTCACAAGTTCCCTCAATTTTCGACTAATGACTGATTCAGAACATATGGTATTTCGGACTACAGTTATAAGTTCGATTTACCGGTAGACCGAAGCTTGTCAGTTTAATTTTGTTATGAGGATGGCACCTCCGTCCGGACAGGCTTGTTCGGAGGTGTCTAGGAACTATTTAGACCGGACACTTTAAAAACGTCAGTAACTTCTACTCTACCAAAGGTTCTCGGGCAATACGAAGATGAGGATCTATCCAACCGCCCTCTGAAGGATCTTTATCAACACAATACATTACTGGCGCCTTCTCAAGTATTCGCAATGCTTGTTGACATATCGATCGGATTGGAGTATCTTCATGACCATGGATACGCGTATGGTGTGAGTTCTCCAAGCATGCTTATGCGCTTCCGTAACAGCTATACATAATGCGTATACACAGGTTGCAGTATCTCACGTTTTTGTGTATTAAAACATTCTGGCTAAATTATATTTCATAACGCCTCATCGTCCACCGGTTTAACTCGTTCATTCAGCCCCCCGTTAAGTTCTACCAACCTAGGGCTAAGGAAATGAGAGAAAGCGAATTTCGATCATAAACCACATGAGCAGCGCTAAAGTATCATGATAAAGTGTCTGCAACACGTTTGTTTATCTTACTGCCATACATAGGCCATTTCTATTTATGTACTAGGTTGTTAGTAGGTCCCAACACTTCTGGCTGTTTAGTAAACGCCATGAACGTATGTATCCCGAGATTTTGTGGATCAGACTAAATGATGAATCACTTGATCCTTGTGGCACCATGCCAATGTAGCCTCCACGGGTAAGTCGACCTTACGTAACATTACTCCATACGACATTTTTCATGCCATGCTGTATGGCAAAATGTGTAATTTCATGAACAACTCACGATGCACAAATGTCTTAGAAAAGTGCTAAAAACATACCTCCTCAATAGCTCTGGAAAACAGATGCTGTGCAAACCACTAGGATGGTGAGTAGTATGGTACATTCTGTTTATTAGCCAAGATGTGATTGCGTGATTGACCCGGAAAATTAAGACATAAATGGTATTATAAAGGCATATGTGTACATCCGTATAAACGGCCGTCCTCGCTGTACTGTCGGTCTCCAAGGTAGTTGAGGAGGTTCACTAGCTTCGACATCACTAGAGAATACTAAGCTGGTGGGAGACATCCTTTCTGCTTTTCTGCCTTCAGAATCTCGATTCATCAATATAGTTGAGGAGGTTCACTAGCTTAGACATCACTAGAGAATACTAAGGTGGGAGATATCCTTTCTGTATTTCTGCCTTCAGAATCTCGATTCATCAATGATATTACTGGACAACCACCTGGGATGTAAACTGCAGCTATCCATTTATCCCGTTTGTCTACCAATGAAGTATTCAACCAATGGGCGCCATTCTCCAAAGTTTCGGTGGAAGTTCTGCAGTCAACGAACAAATGCTCACAACCGATCAAATAAGAAAACACCCAACTTTGAACCCTTGATGGTGAGTTTTTCCAAGCGCAGTTCAATATACACACATATTATTGTACCTTCTGATAGTCGGCTTAGATCCTAACCTTCTCAATTTGTCTGTCCAGTGCCATTCAGTTTGTATGGCCACGTTAGAATAACTTTGTTTGCTAGTTTTTATAGTTAAAGTTCAGAAAAGTAGATTCAGTACTCGTTTCACAGGACGCTTTACCATCGGTTCAATTCGTGTTAAAAACGTATATCTGATTGATAGGTCAACGTCAGTCGGGTGAGAAGTATTGAGCTATCTGACTGTTAACTTGCTGAAGCAATATGACTACTGGTGATTAGTTGGCTTCAAGCAGAGCACGGCATTTACTATACGATGAGCAACAATTATTATTAACACATATGGACTCCAAACTCCTTGGAGGTACAAAACCTATCCTAACAAGAGGTTCTGAATTCTCATTAGTAGCATAATGCTTTGGACATCAACTGGTTAAATTGTGACCCCCATCCTTAGCACCTTGGGGTGGTCTTAACATGAAACTTCACTACGTTAGGGCTGGATAACTCAGTTATAATGAGGACTTTGCAAAAGGGATACCCAATGTTCAGCTGGAATAATGTTCGAGACACCGAAATACGTTTCTTGTTTTTACACCACCCATGAGATGAACATCAAATCAGGTTGTAACACGGTACTTAACTGCATATATGTCTAATTCAACTTTGAAGTAAAAAAATATCATTAACGTTAATCCGAGGACTACACTTACCCGATGTGCATTTAAATAATATCAAAACCGCCTGTGAATAATTCCAGGTTTTCTAACCATCATATAATTAGCAGTACATCGGAATTCACATCAGCTTTACAATTTTTCCAGCAACACAAAGTGGTCGGCGATGTTTCTGTCCGTACCCCGATGCTTGAAACTACTGACCAGTTGCCCAATTCAGTAAGGAAAAAAGTCCAACTGTGGCTGAGCTTATTGGTTGTTCGCCTGTCATGTCACCTAGATTTTATTGGCGGTAATGAGCTTTTACGTGATCGTTTTCTTTGTGTTTCCAACATTGGGCTATCAACTGTTTGACATCCTCCTATGTAGTCATTGATTCTGATCCAATGCTTATTCCATCATCGTCCCATCCTAATAAAAGCATACGGAACTGAAGAGACCCGGAGTCTCCAGATAATTGTTGAAGCTCTTTACAAGCAAAGTTTCTTATTATCATTTGACTTTTTTCATCGCAATCTACCACATCATTCTCAGCGGAATCATCTGCTAAATCGGTTCCTATCGTCTGATTTTTCCTTAACTATCTTATATCTGCGAGACCAGGTTTGCTCCCAGGCGTTAATATTTAGAACTGAAGCAGCTAATTTTTACGTCTTTTATTGGAGAGACGTCCCACAATATATCACAACAATCGGACATTGATGCATGAGGATGAATTGCTTTCCAAACAATCCTTGTACCTTTAAACATACTCAGGTTAACTTGAAATTAATCTTGCTTTAAACACTGCTTTATCGTTAGTTTATGAAACTGAAGTAAAAGGCAGGAAATAAGTTGCTTTTCTTCTACCGATTCGTTCGCTGGAAAATTCTTGCATTTGAAAACATCTCTCAAAATCAATAAGCGACAACAATTCATTACCAAACACGAGATTACTGTTACATTCCCTTGGTTTTGACTCTGATAAGTAAGAGTAGTGCGTTTTATTGGCAGGCATTCAACAAGTAATTAAAGCTGTACAATAAGTGTATACAGATAGGGAACCTTTACAACAGTCGCTGATTTTCCAATCTAATTCACCCTGGTTTTGCCTCCATGCAATAGAGTTAACATGCCGAACTTCATTTCTTTCCCTGAAAGGACTTCAGGCAAAAACAACTTAGGGGTATGCATCATAAATGAAGATGTACAAACGCTTCTCTCGATTGAATTCGAGTCTAAGACATTCAGCTTTCCCACGGGTTGTGGGTTTATCGGTCTTGTTCTGATGGAATGACAACATCACACATGTTCGTGTAAACCGCCAAGGGCATTGTTTGTAACTCTGAATTACAATAAGCTTCAGCCAAGGGATACTCCTTCACGTATTTAACTTATTACAAATCAACGCTCTAGGCTTCCAGTTTACTAATCTTCCAGACACTTGGAGATATGCTCCAGCGCACTTCTTTCAGAATTAACTTTGGTGTTTCCTTGTAAGTGAGGGTGAGTACGGTTATCCAGATGTACCGAATTCACTGAATTTGTCCCATTAACTTAGTCTCTAAATGTTACCTGTTCGCGTCAGGTAGGTAAAAGTTAATCAGTTGCTAAAATAAAAGTCTACCCATTTCTCATATGACAATTTCGAAGCTGCATGGACACTTAAAATTGTGTAACATTCAGAGTTGGAAATTTAGTATAGTTGCTTCACAGGATGTTTGGTTTAATATAAAACTTTATAAGGCTGGTCACGACATTTTTTCAAGCAGCTTTTCGCACGGGCATTGCCATCAGTCTTGAGTGCACAGCTGCCCACGACAAGTGTTTGGGTTGATATTTGGGCGAGGTTTGGCGTCGCAATAGCGGTCCTATATCAGATCGATTAGAACTACATGGTACATGATGCCCAGTCGGTTTGATGGGTTTTGGAATAATATTTTTCTGATGAAATAATTTGCAGAATTTTCTCTGGTGTCTTACTCGTCCGATTGATGAGAAAATTCTGTGGATCTAATTTATGAAAGAATGAGGATGAGGAGTAAATAATACTGTTCTTTGCAGCGTTCAAGTTTGGAACTCTCAACACGCGTAACGCTTTAATTTTTATTACTTTTCTACAGCTCAACAATGAAGTGTCTATGGAACAAGTCCCTGACAATGATAAGTCCCAAATCGTTCAGCTTACTAACCCGATTAATTTGAATGTTAGTACAACAACTGGGGATATTTTGTTGTCAAAATATTATCAGATTCTGTGTGACCGATTGCGCACTAAAGGAGATAACACCCTCTTGGAGAATTGTGATGATCTCAAATCGTGCCAAGCAATGACATCAATCTGTGAAACACTTAAAGCACGAGATATTTGGGGCCTTGGTGGAATACAGATAGAATTATGGCTGGTGCACCTTTTAATGAAAACAGTGATTCTAAGGAATTCAAGAGGGACCAGGAGAGAAAATGCAGCAAAAAATGTTAACACCAGCAGCCATCTTTCAAACGTGCCACATTTGGTGCAGAGAAGCCAAACATTTCCGGCTTTCCTAAAGTCCTCGAAGGAAATAGTTTTTTACGGCAGTACTGGCATTGTTGATTCGGATCTGCAACAGCCACATACAATCGAAAGGGTGTCTCTCCACGAAGCTGAACGGTATCCAAACCTATTAAGTTTGCTGAAACGCGTGCTAACTTTGAACGATTTGTACAGTCTGCTGGAGTTTGTATATCCACAGTTTTCCATAGGAACCTTGATCAAAATTTGCCGAAGTGAGTATGGAGATCGTCACATCATGCACAGCATATGTCGGAGAATACGAATACAGTTGTACATGGCTGGACATTCTGCTCACACATCACTTGGTGAGTAATTCAATAAAAGCGTCCAATTAAATTATTCGCATGATTCTTCATTGTATTTCTGTGGTGTCTGTGTATGCATATTTGAGAACGGCTGATTAGCTTTAGGATGCGTAGATGCTTTGTATAACTACATCGATCTCTCCTCAGCAAACTAGCCTCTTGATGGAGTGAACGGTTTGCATATACTTGCTATAGTGTGTGCGTCGAAGATAACCGTTATTTTCTGGATGCGCCCATCGGTTTTATGCAAACGAACTGCGAGCGAACGTTTCAGGTTTGACATCAGAGGCACGAGCGTTTGCATGTTTTCCGATGTCATCCGTCTATATCGAAAATACTGGGGTGCAGCAGTTGTTGCATATAAGTTTTGCAGTGGCATTTATGCTTATTTGTACCCGTTTTGTTAACCGATCACGGAAAAAAACTGTTCCATCGGCTTTTGATCGCGCTACTGCAGCGGCCCTCTTCAGGACCCCTACTAAGAAGGTCGATCTTAAGGAACCGTAAAACTTGAATCCCCAAAAAAGACCAGTTCAGACCGTAAGTAACCTGAATATTTTCCAATCAAACGGCTTGATGCACAATTCTTGTATTACACGATTTCTAATTCGGTGCCAGGTAGGTGTCTGCTTAAACTGGTTTGGATAGTATTTTATCTTAATAAGAATCTAAAAACTACGGTTTTCTATCTATATACAGAGCTTTCTTCAGAATGGATTCCCGTGATGGGTTTCCCGGAAATAGCGATCACGCTGAAGACACTATGCTTGCAAATTAGTGTCTCCGAACAAGAAAACCGCTATATGATGTTTTGAAGACGAGTAATTCTTTGATGGCGCTTCGCACTCCTAATTGAGTTTTCTAAAGAATGAAGGTAGTAGACAAACTGAGAAACTGGACGTCCGTAATTCTGGTGTTTGCACATCGACATAGAATAAAGCTCTTTGTTACTCAAGAAATGTAAATTGCGAAAGATGCTGCTGCGCCGGATTCCGCGGGGTTTGCGGAAATTGCAGCACAGTGTAGCGATGAAGAGATCGAAACAGCCAAAGCCAGGAGCGCTGTTCATTCATAATTGAGCTGAAAACTGCTAGTTTTGTTCGGCAAAAAATTGGGTGCGTTCAAGTCATTCTATGCATGGTGATCTTAACGTACGTTGAAGCTCACAACGGTGACCTTAATCGTTAATATTGCGTCCCGCTTTCCGTTTGTTTCAGATACTCAGGTGCACTAGTTGCACATGGAGAAAATTCTCGTTCATCAGCATGCCGAAAAACTGCAGAGCTTCTCCATTCTACCTTGTGATTATTATTTTACCAGCTGTGATTCTTACGTTTCTTGTCATAATATTTCTGTCTACTTGGTCTACGCTACCACACTTTGTGTACAGTTGTGATGAATTTTATTTTTCTAGGTCACACCATTTGAGATCTCCGAAGAAATGTGAGGCCATGCAATTAATCTGTCACGAAAAAACGAAGAAATACAAGTTCAAAATAAAGTACTGCATAGTGTGTTGTTGACAGCTTGTCGTCGGTAGGTAGCTCGGTCACGGGTTACTACGCGACTTACTGGAACGCTGGAGAACACCGTACGACCATTTCATCCCTGGGGAGATAATTACCAGGAGAGTTCAAACGCGAAATTCTCCGGTAGGGAATATGGCATTCAGCTACGAGTGACTGATAAGTAGCGGAATCAACTGGGCATTGTAAGTTTATTTTAGTCATACACGGCAGGCGATCTGTTATCCTATGGCAGTTTGATTGATGAACTCCCAGACAAAGAGCTATGCTCACTTGTGAAGCGACTAGTTTTTGATAGGCGTGTAAGAATAGAGGTTTTTTAACGCCTACTTGCCTTCCCGGATTGGTCATTCATCCCACCTCTTCAAAGATCTCCATGGTACATTTACAACCCCCTGACCATCAACCGCACAAGACCAACGAGTAGCACATGTATACAAACTTTAACTATGGTGCTAAGCACCCTATGTTAATCAGAGGTTGCAGATTGCGGCTTATCGGTCGGTGTGGGAGAGGGGACCACCACGCGAACCCCGATTGTCACAAACCATAACGCACCGAATTGGTCGTTTTCCGGATAGCGAAACGTGAAGAGAAACCACCAAACTGTGCAACCAAACCAAATAACTAAATAATTTTGTCAGAGGTTTTTCTAACGAACGAATGGGTAAACCCAGTATCACTGCACCATATGTATTCTCCGTCTTGAACCGAGGAGACGGATTGATCAAAGCAAAGGAACTGGCTGAAAATCAAGGAGTTAGCTTTCGAGAACTTCTGTCAGACAGGCGACCGGTTAGTTGAACATTAGTTCTTAACATTCATCTGGTTCACAACGCTTCAAATTTATGTGCCTCCACAAGATACCACCACAAGATACCGGTGGTGGATTGGGGTTTTGCCAATCAGTCATGTTAAAAACCGGGCAATAATCCAGTTAAGATAGATATTGGGCATTGTGCGTTAGTTGGAAGTGCAATGTGTCTTCAACCATAAGATCAGGAGTCTTCGGAAGTGTACAGGATTTATTGCGAGGGATTGTTCCGTCTTGGACACAAAAATTTCGCCAAATCAATTGAAGTGGTTACAAGTTTGGTGGAGCTTTAGGATAAAAGGAGAACCAATCAGAATAACCTTTTCGTACTAAGAGACTAAACAAACGTTATCTGCCCTAGGTAACAAAGGTGACATAGGTGACACCGCCTGACGCTCTGTCTGCATTCTTTTCAAACGAGAGGGCCAGTCCGGCTAGTAAGTCTAATGTTTTCCCTTATGGAACACCATTATAGTGTGAACTGTTTTTACCATTCGCCTCAGATGACCTTGCGTTTTCTGGATTGAATGTCACGCCAATAGTTACTAGGTCCTAATGTGGCGGCCGGTAGATTTAACCTTATCAGACTAAGCGGATCGTGATGATCTTGAAGTTTGTCTGTCCGCCTGTTACGCCGACCTCCTCTGTGCCAAGTACTCTGATTAGACATCAATTTAGATATAGTTTTTGACGGTCCATTCACCTGGCTGTTTCTGGCAGAGGGTAGTTGGTAACTGCACACCGTTCTCCTGATTGATATACTCCAGTGGATGAAGTTTGCCCGAGATGGACTCGACTTAAATGTTAATTTGATGCGCAGATTAAAAACATCAGGACATTCATGTCACGTTTGATCGCAAAGCCCAAAAACAATTTTATTAGGTAACAGTATATTTCGTAAATCGCGTACAATATGGGTTCATGTATAGTATAAACTTAACATAACCTCGGAGATGGTGGCTACCTGATGCGTCCTAAGAAATGCTGTCGCAGAGATATGAGCAACTTTGTGACTAATGTACCGAAAAGAAGTCTTAGTTAGCCCAAGGTTTCCTTCCTCCCAGTACCAAACCGTTGGAACACCCTTTCATCTAAAGGTATCATCAAAAAGGACGATCGTATCGACCCACAATAACGCGTATCAGCTGCAGCTAAAACCACGTGAATTTACTCAGGCATCCACAGCTTCACCTCATGACCTCATGAGTTGGAAGATTTATGAAGTTACTAACCAAGCAAACAATTGTGATCGTTGATTGCGTTCATTGACAAACATTACCTATTGTATTATGTAGCTGCTTTCCCACTACTTGTTATTTATTAGTAAGAGAAAAAATTGCGCAACGCCAGTCGTGCAAAGTTTATTTGATTATGCTGTGGCGCTCAGGCTGGGATACGATTTGCTAAGGATGTCACTGTATAATGGAGCACAAACTCTTTTCCATTTTTCTTTCTTCAAAATTTCTACTGAAGATTTATCATAGAAATTACCCTTAAAAAGCACACAATGGAATACACACGCCATTTCTAGGGGAACGATTGCTTAGTATTTGAATAGGCTCGTGCATGTGGCGTTGTGCGCCCGTGCTATTCCCATGCGATTAAGATTGGAAATGCATTGGGTCGATGGAGGCTGCATAACTGAACCTGCATACTTTGCCAGCAACGCTGGTTTAAGTGGAGTTACGTGGCCGATTTTGGAAACAATAATAAATGAGGCCAACAGGCAGCACTTTTTTGAACAATTAGGACGTCTTGTCAAGGGACAAAAATTATTTAGAAGGAGAATAACGAGCCCGTCTCACTATATTTTCGGCGATGGTCTGTCACCGTATGCAGTGATGTGGAGGAAAAAACAAATTGATTTGGTTCGGAAAATAGGGTAAAGAAGCACGAGAGTATTGAAATTTATCCATAGAATTTAATAAACAGTTATTAATTTTAATGAATATTTTTTCGAATGAGTGCAGAAATCTGCTGTTGATCAGTTGTTTGTCGACAGTTGTTATATATTTCGAGTTTGATAAATGGGACCAGAATGGGCGTCAAGAGATAAAACGCAATATCATGATGGAAGTTCTACACAATGTAATCATGTCACCGATGAATTGAAAGCAGTCGTCGCTTATCTATGTGGATTCTATAAATCATAGAACCCTGGGACTCTAGCCATTAATGTACCTATGTTTTCTATGGTGTCATTTAAGGTTCAGCCTTTTGCTGAATTACATTTAGCTGTTCACTCCTAAAACATAATGTGGCCTTCCTGAATTTGAGCGGTGCGAAAACGAAGTTGCTCGTAAAATACTGAGATCACTAAATTCAATGGAGAATCTTGGAAGTAACATGTTGTAGGTCAACTAGGCTCAAATAGAATGGAGGATATTCGATTATCTTGAGTAATGAACTTTAGCGATAGACTATTGACGGTCTCTTTTCCTTCGCCTATGGACGTGTGGGATCTTGAATATTCAGATAAGCATAAAATTCCTCGTCAGACCCTTGGGATTAGTTAATTTATAACGCATTTTGTCTGCTATTTGGTACTTTTTATACAATCCACGCCTCACATAGAGATAAAAGGTTTTGGCCGCATGAAGAATCTTTACACTTATGGCTCAATCTTACACTAAAATCTACCAGGCAAGTTGTTTAAGCCGTTGATAAATCCGTATACTGCCGGTTTTCCCAACAGAATGGTTTGTGACTAATGGAGACTTTAACTAGTTTGACGTTTTCAAGCGCTCTTTGGTGCAACGCAGCTGGAAAGCAGTGTTATCAGGCCAACCATCTCTGTTTACAAGTCCCCTGAGGCATGTGGTCAGAGATGAAAACATCTTCAAGTTCAAACATGTGCTCTCAATTATATGATGTATACAAATTCACTGACATTTGTAAAAAGGCATTTGAAAACTAGAAAAACCAGTATTGTCTGAGGAAAATATTTGCCAAAGTTAAAAACATTCTAGGTCATCCTAACTGGCCTGATGAGAGACTGACGTGGCATCATTCCGAAAACTCAGAATATCTCAGAGTAATTTAATGACTGATAAACCACCAAACCGGACCACAACGCAATGGAAACTGAAAAGGGGTCGATCAAAGAACAGGAAGAAACTCCAAAAATGGAAGGCATTGAGGTAATCAAGCGACTCAAACGAGAACAGGCTGTAACGCAACAAGTTGTTTTGAGAATATGCTGCCTTCCAGCTAGCCTATCACCTTCAAGAATCACAGCTAATCTCCCAGTGTATAAACACACACGGACAAAGAGGAAGTACCCATGAAAATGCGCAATGCTGCTGTATCCTCTTGTGGTGACGAAGTCTATGCAAGTCAGTTGCAAAACTCGGTGGAGAGATTAACAGCTAATTAACCAACAGCCAAACACACAAAGCACTTAACTTCTTAGGGCAGAAACTGGCATAAATGGATATGAATTCGCCTTACCCTCGCCTTGCCCTCAACATTCCAGGTGCAAACGAACATTCACCTCTGAAATGGATCTTGGTTAAGCAGGATATTAATTCCCTCTAGTAAAAACGATGCAATGAAATATGAAATAAGTGATATAAGTGCATACAGAAGAAACGAAATAAAGTCTCGTCCCGGATGCTGTTGTCTCAATGCAATATATGGGTAATGCACGGGTCAACTGACGTCGCGTTCACCGTGGAGCCAAAAGCATATCATTAGGAGGTTTGAGCGAAATCTCGCGATTTGTTCTCACAACGGCAACGGATGTATATCTATATTGGTAGAAAGCGTGTATCCGTGCTCAACCTCAATGTGAAATGCCCTGTTAGGGCTATCTACTCAGTTTGCAATGTCACTGTGGATTAGGTGCGTACTTCGTTTTGTCATCGCTAAGTTAGTCCCGTTAACCATTCAATTACCAACCAAGCAGCCGCATGATGACATTGGTTTATAGATGCGGACAATCCTGACAATGACTATCTCGAGAAGCAGAAGTGACTGTCGACGGACTGCGGTCAAATCTGAGAGCACAGTTGTTTGTAAACAAAATAGTCGCTTGGATGCCTCCCTTAACTGGTGTCATGCGTCCAGTAAGTAGGAGTTGAGAGCTTTGAGAACACTGGTCGACTGCATATGTGCTGCAGTTGGCAATATAGCCCTGTTTCGTGTTCTGGAGAGTGTATTCCTTGTTTAATTCCTGAACTATTTGCTATCGTGGCGCACTTGAGCTGTATGTGATCTGCTTAGGACTTGGCATGCTACTGGTTACAGTAATTCACCAGAGGGCATTTTGAACGCTCAATATTTTTCATACACAAAATTGATGGCGAAAAAACACATCATCGTCTAATAGAAAGCCAAATCAGAAAAAAGACCGCAGACTAGTTATTTATGTTTCCTCTTCACAAAACGTTTTTAAAAGATAAAGTTAAATAAGCAGAGCACTCTCGATGACAAACTTTCAACAGTTTGGAACGTGATTACGCAGATATATATCAGATTATATACACGATATCATCAAAGAATGGAAGCCTTTTGTTGTCCGACATATTCCAAGAAATCAGCTTAAGCCCACAACACCCTGCAGGACAACCCTGCATGCTACTGTAATTGTCGCCCATAAAAGCGAAAACACAGTTGATTCCTGTGCTGTACGTATTCACTCAGTCTAATGTGTTTAATTTGTAGTAGCAAGGTTGGTTTAATGAGGTGATTGCTTTTTCTCCCTCAGAGAAATGAGAGCCTAAACAAATTGCAAATACCTAAATTTGAACTCCCGCAGAAAGTTTCGTTTGTGCAAATCTAGGTCAATAGTAACGTCTATTTTTTGACGTTACTCACTTATGCATCATTCATTAGTTTGCTGAGTACTCCTTAACAGCCCACGATGGGTTTCCATTTTGGGGGCTCATTTGGTAGGCGCCATCCTCGTGCCTTTCATTCTGAGTAAAATCACGTTGTGCTCTGCAAGTGCGCTTTCCGATATGGACCCATGCTTTAAGATGATCCTCAGGTAGAAAATTAAACAGCAAATTCAATGGACTTTTCGATTGGCTGGACTTTGCTTGGATTGTGGGGCTTGGATTTTGGCTTGCAAGCGTCTCGTTGATGTGTGCTTTCGTAAACACTTCCCCACTTGTATTCCCATTTGGTGACATTTGAATGCCAGTTGTCGAGTCACCTGACCAACATCCTAAAATGAACCCGAGCTACCAATATTTCGTGACATTGCAACATTGAAATTCGGTGTCTTCAAAGTCGTTCTCTCAACTAAAGAAATCTACCTCTCGACATCTAGGAGTCAAAGTATATGGTTGGTAACAAAAGAATTCGAGTCAAAATTCGGTTTGGTAGTGGGGTCTCACCAGACGCATAGCCATCAATTGATTGACTGTGGCTGTTGGCCAAACCTGCTACAGTATGAAGTACCGGTTCGGCAACCAGTGATGTAAACAAACTTTCATTAGGTTTCGCTTTCATTAAATGACTGGTTAGCTGGCGTGGTTATGCAAAATCCTAGCGAACATAACAGAATTTGATATGGAAACAAATCGATGATGTCACATGACATGAGTGACTGCTATTTCCCCGAGATCGATCGGTGGGTAATAAGGACTTGGTGGTAGAATTTATCATTTCTTTGTGCGTGGTTATATCGTGATTGCTTGTTTGTGTACAAAATGAGTGAATAGCTAGCCCATGATTAAATGTCAGAAAAAGTTAACTGCCACAGATGGATTAACTTGGCAGATTACTTTGATTAAATTAAGTAAGTAGACGCTGCCCTTAGATGTTTTGAGGCCTAGGCTTCGGATGATCCGTACAAACTTATTGAAAATAGTGCATAGACATTATTCTCAAGAAAACAAGCTGTTACAAAGAACTCCCACTGATTTGCCCTTGAGTTCCAGCGAATAAAGCCTATCAGTACATTTTCGTAATAACCATTTGGGAAACAACGATTCTGTGCTCCAACCGTATATATGTTCAGAATCTCCGCACTGTAGATGGTTTTTGACGTCTAAAGAGAAAGGGAGCTTACGAGACACATATTCGTTTTGTGCACAAAACAACACCTCAGACGTTGCGAATATACCCATCATAGATTTTTCCTGCCTTTTTCGATAAATCCTCTTCAGGTCGTTGGATGTTAAAGCACACAAAACAACGGTAAGCAGTTTGAAAGGGTGTGACGTGTACCATAGTTTGGCCGCAGGCAGGAACACAATTGTTTGCAAACTTGTCGACAGACATGGAACCAATCAACGAGCGTTGTGCAGCCGAGTTCGATTGGTGTCCAAACAACCACATACCGAACGAAACGTATATTTAATATACGGAGTTCTATACATTTGTATAGGCTTGTGCAAACAACACAGTCAAGAAAACTCAATTCACCGTGTTGAATTTTACATCCAAAGACTGTAAAGCAGATTCAGATAATTCGGGTGCTTGGATTTTTGCGCCGTAATGCATACCATCTGGAAGTAAACCACTGTGGATGATTGCACAGAAGAATATTCTGCAATGCTCAGAAGCACAGACTGATTGCTCTCTTTCACATGTAAGTCACTTAGTGAAGTAATTTCGAATTGCAAACGAGTGCTATCTATTTCTTTGCATCACAACAAGCACTGTCGAGCTACAATCGGTTACTATGCAGTGAATACTTGGCCAATCAAACTATTTCTGTAACCAAGAGGTAAAAGATGGGGTTAAGCATTTATATAGTCCTCATGCGTCCTCATTCGTTGAATTGATAAGTCCCTAGTTAGAATTCCATCCTTCAAGTGAAGTCAAACTGTACAGCGAAATGAAAGTATTCCAGTAGTAGTAGTCGGGGTAATAATACAACGCCATACAAGTGTTCCTGATGTAAATTGCTTGACTTGATGATGGGAGGATTACAAACTAAGTGAATGTTGATTACATTTCAGTTGGACCATTCTAGGTCGCATGACCAGAAGGTCATAGTTTGAATTGCCTTAGAAACGCAAGAGGTCTGCACTGGAGACAACTCCGAACGGCGCTTCTTTGATTTACCACAGATTGACTGGCAATAGAGAATGGAGTTCCAATCATTTGGGCAGTTATTTGAATTCACGTTGCACACGAAATATATCTCATTTAACTGCTCAAAGCTATCTGCTTTGCGTATTAAGTTGCGTTGTCCAGAACTGACTTGTCCATAACCAATAAAATCCCAGTGGCAATTCCCCACGATGTGTGGTGTATTAAGGTGGTAATAATATATACCATCCCTGGAAGGAATGTTTGTGTGTGAAGCTTTAGTTCTGAGTAAGGTCACCTCATGGTCAAATGACGGACTAGTTTTCAGCGCGTCAAATTCAACTCGTCCATCAGTGAACAGAAAAAATTCACACTAATGCTTTTATTTTCCTTTACTATTTCTTCTTGTTCTTCTTCCATCCCGTGCACCTTCGTAAATCCAACCTAAATAAAAACCTCATCTTAAAACTCAGTTGATCCCCCAACATATGGAGTCACAACTTAATTTGAGTATTGCTTCTGCTCTCAGTCGATACGCGTCAACCCGTTACCAGTGCATTACAACATAACGGAACACGTACAGGGCACCCTTTGCTTCGTGAGTCACTGTACTGATTATCGAGTTTGGGTAGTACGACACTGGATTAATTATAATTTAGCCCCCTATAAGCCACAGAAGATTATGCGTAAAGTCTGGGATACAGATGATTATCCACGAAACCTGAGTTTGTATGATTACTAATTCAGTACAGCCAGCCTGTTTTCAGATAACAGAATGCTGTTTTCTGGTCCGGCCCTCTGAGCAGCAAGCTGGTGGGGTATAATGCATTAAATTTGGTGTTTTGTCGCTGAAGCTGCGTCCAGGTAGTTCGCCAAGGTTTGAACAGGGTCAGCACTTCATCAGGTCTTTGGAATTCACTTTGTACCTCGAAGAGCGATAAGAGAAATAGGCTGTCATGCGATAGGCCGTATTAGTTTGGTTGTACAGTACAAAACGTCAGATGAATACATAGACCAGAACAGGTATCATTACTATCGAAATGTCGAAAACAAGTCAATCACCAGGGGAGTGCCAGCCATCCTGTCGTTCAACTTCGTCCCCACAGAAATAGATTTAGCAAAAATACAGATGGTCGTCTTGGATACGATGCGAATTATTGGTGCATTATTGAATCAATGTCCACTTACGGGCTTGTAGTTCTATTTAAGCATGTTAAATTGGATTGGTTCACTCACTACCCTTCCAGTTCTGGAGTTGTTCGACCTGACTTGGTCAAATCTATGTCCCAGTCCTTCCAGGTTATTTGACCGAGTATCCACACGCAAAATGGTCCAGATCGAATCTAACCTGTGTAGCATTTGGGAACTTATAGTCACAAAAATTTCATCTGAACCAGGAAGAATAAGAACGAATAAAACAGAAAGCATGCACTTCTAAATTCCTAAGAAACCAAACCGATTCTCATATGATGTGTAAACTGCTGACGATATCATAAGTGGCTTAAAAACAAAGCGCAAATATGTTCGACGGTTTAGTCGGCAGGGTAAAGCAAATGCATGATTCTTAGAGTGACCGTTCGTAGCTTATTCATACCATCAGCTGAGAGGGTTTGTGCTTAAGAACCACGCGGGTTATTGAACCACATAATATCATTGTCTTTTGCATGAATGCCAACTGTGAAATATTTTCACTCGTTCGTCAGGCGTTTGGTCAGTTGGCTTCATGTTGTGTTATGGTAGCCGGTCCAGTCGTGCAAGACCCGTTCAACACAAGCACAACTTTTTCTAGTGGTTGTGATGTACATTTCTTTTCGGAGATGTCAGCAGGCTATTTTTATCATTTTCACTATAGTATATTTTTAGAACTCCTATGGGTATGACGAAAATCCCCATGTCAAAACATCCGTAAGACGAAATGTTTTAAGCGTGGCTGCTTTCAATCACCAAAATATACACATGTTTGTGATGACATTTGAAAAGTCTGCTTCGATTAAGAAAGAACCTGAACGGTTTGTGTGCATCTTTATCGTATCCCAGGTGGCGTACATGCCTAGAGAAGTTATTATGACGGTACACCGTGGGTCAAGGATATCTGGGTGACTCATCAATAAATTTCTGATCTTTTTAACCGTTACGAAAACCACTTCTGGTAATTTATCTCAACGTACATCTCGTAAAGTTATACTTCATCGTGAAAGCGCCTAAGAAAAAATATCCCGATGGTTACAGCTACGTGCCTGTTAAAGGGTGCGAATTTGCGTTTCACGTCTCTCTCTTGTGGTTTTTGGTAACCAAATCCGCTCTTAGTCAGCAAAATTTTTCTGAAAGTAGTATGAGCATTTAAACTACTGATCGGGACATATCCTCATTAAATTATCATCCTGAGGGCTCCACAAATAATCAAAATCAGATTTTATAATAATGGATGCAAAACCACATTCTCTGGGATGGTAGGCAGACACAGCCGATTATCAGCCATTGTGGCAAGAATTCTTCTCTTTGAGGATGCACCTTTTGGCAGAATTCCACGCTAATAAACAAGCGGATCAACATACACTGAAAGTTGGTAATTGATCAGGTGGCTGTTAATCTGTTCGCCGAGCTTGGCAATTGACTTGCAAAAGTTTCGTCACCATTCGAGGAGACATCTTCGGCGCACTGAATATGTCTCCTCGAATGGTGACGAAACTTTTGCAAGTCAATTGCCAAGCTCGGCGAACACTGAAAGTTTTTTGGAAGAACTTGGGACCAATGCCGTTAGACAGATGAACTCTGCAGAAAATAGTTAGCCGATTATCCTCCGTGATTCAGAATGCTCCCAAAAATAGCGCCCAAATTTATTATTTGTATGAAGTAAGTGTAACTAGCTGTATGGTTAAAAATTAATTGTGGCCACGGGTAAGTGATGGATGTCAGTAAAAACTGTGTACGTGTATCTTTGTGCGTCTCTAGTGGTGAATCAAAGGTTGCGCAAAGTTCTTGAACAATGACTGACATTGAATTTCAGGATGTCTAAGGAGGATGTCGTGAACCGAACCGTAGATCTACCAATCATCCGACCGACAGCCTACATCGAGATGATAGGCCCGTCGCCGAATAATAATAATACAACTATCCATCCTCCGTGGTTAAAATTTTCACTTTACTTACCCACAAGGCCATTAAAACTGGACGGACGATCAAAAGTATAAGTACTCTAAAGAGAAAAACCCATAATTCATATGACGTTTAACTCATCCTACCTTAACTTTGTAATATTCAATGGAAACTCTGTTGAAAAAATCAAGACAGGGCTTCCAAAAACTCCTGTTCTAAATTGTCTTGCCTTCTCAGATTTAGTCTCCTCAGACCGAAGTTACTACCTGACGACAACAGCACTCACCAAGTGGCTGGTGAAAGTTTGAGAGGACACACGTGTTTCCAAATATTATTCGATTTTAATGATATTGGGACAACTGTAGCAAAGTATACCATTTTGAGGTATACAAAGAATTCACAAAAAATGATAAATCCAGATACAAGAAACAAGCGAAACGAGACGTGTACGGGCAGAACCCAACCATCGATTTCCCACATTTCTAACCTTCAGGGACTTTTCGTTTTTACCACATTCATGTGTCTCAACCTCGCGACAACTTTGTCACACCGAGTAATTTACTAACTCAATTTAATAATTCAGGTCGTCATCAGTTATGACCACGTTGTGTGACGTCTTGTCAGACGCTGATATCTTACACATGCGACATCAGTTATTACCACATTGTGTGACGTCCATGGCTTGTCAGACGCTGATATCTTACACATGCGCGAAGCTCTTAGGTGTAAATCGTAAAAAACCGAAGCCAGTGTTTTTTCACCCACATTACTTGTATTTATAGTATTTACTTCAAGAGTTGTGGCAGTTATAGCTCTTATTTGTTCGCAGCTCATAGTCCCCAAGTGCTTCACGATGCTTTCGGCATAGCTAGTGCCTCACCTTTCCTCACAAAATTCAAAGCCAAAAAGGAGTTTTCAACCGGTACCTCCACTTTCGGTGGTCTAGGCTTCAAATTTGGCTGAAAACCAGCAAAGACAAATTTGTGAGATCAGGCTCTCATTCGGCTTATGCGGATTTTTCAATATGCACGGGAGTTTGCCGATCAATTATTGACGGTCAAGTCAATAGCAATTGTAGATAGGTTATATAAACAATGGCATTTCAGATAGGACTGCGAAGTGCCTGTGTGAAATGTATATATTCCGGGTGGTGAAATTCGAATGATTCACATAGGTACTTTAAAGGTTTCGGAACTAATTTTGAGATGTTGATTGACACAGTACATTTGGAAGAGCACGGATTATTAGTCCACTTCCCCCAATAAGTGTTCCTGCATTTCCCTTGGAATGACGCTTGATACATGAGAAAATACATGGTTCACCATATGACTCTTCGGGAGCGCGTATTAGACCAAATACTCATGTTTGTATGTTTTTTGAGCGTCTTAGTTGATATGACAGAAGTACACCAATGGGATCAAGCGAAAGGTGCATTCCCTGATTATTGTAAGTGTTGGATTGGAAGTGATAGGAAGTTGTCACGTACACACCATGCGTAAATTATCAGAAACGTTACCGTGCAGTATCTGGTGATATCTATTTACTTTCACCCACAGTTTCTCAAAGAGTTGCCACACATTACTTGGTCATCCAAATGGCACTCATAGAATTGCACCGTCGGGTGTCGGGGGCCGGGGACTGGTGACTGACAGAACAGACAGTACTAGCGTCTAGAACTATACTGAGGAACGAGAGATGATAGGCCCCATTTATTCCAATTTTATACCCTAACAGAAACAAACAGGCAGTTCATTTCAACCAAAGAATGCTATTAAACTGCCATTTTTCCAAGAAGAAATGCTAGAAACCGAAATAAATGTGCAAATTTAAGCTCAACGATACGTGGTCGAGCATCAAATTTATCCCCAACATGCATATTTGGATAGTGTTTGATTTCTTATGAAGTTTAAATGCACAGTGCTCCCAAGGCATTAGAAATTAGAAATATTAAAATTCATTTTAAAATTGATGCTGACACTTCGTTCTGTTCCGTCGCTCACAAGAATGAGGCGACTGTCTTCTGATTCTAAACACGAAAATGAGCAGACGTTCTAATGTGTATGAGAAACAATCTGGCGTGATACCTTCCATTCCGGTACGGTGGTATTTCAGACCAAACTATGGGATCCGCTGTAACCTATTAAGATACCTGATAGAATTTATCCTAAGAAGTAATACGTGAATTAAAGACTATTTGGCATTCACATCAAGTGGTTTGGAACTTGTTTCCAAAATTTTCAATGAAGCCCTGTTAAGCGAAATTCCCCGGCCAGTAGTTACCTTACAAACTAAGGTAACCTATCAAGAGAACCCCCAGAACGCGGATTAAAATGCGCGCTTCCGAATTCACCCATAATTCAATCGGAGTGTCCTTTTAGACGTAACCAAGCTACTGGTACAAGGATTCAAAATGACTGGGTCGCGCTAGTTAACTGTATCCAATACTCCATAATCCATTTTCCACAGTGACCAATTAGCTCTCTGGAGCACGACTTCTGACAATATGCAGTGGACTCATGTTATACCGCATAATAAGGCTTTGGCCTTAAAAGCTCATGTGCATTTTCCCAGTTGCATCAACTGTGATGTCAGCATTCTTGAGGGGTATGCTCGTCCACCAACAATTCCCAGGGAATTTCAGGCAGTATGTATCTACCGACCAATTGCACCTCGATGGAGTTAAATGTATTTTTTAAATCAGGTTAGTAGGAAACAACAAACAAAACTTATTTATTTTTGTTTATAAGGACATTAGCCGCTTTGACTCCTTTGCCCCAGAAGATTGGTTGATGTCAATATTTTGCAGAGAAGAACGCGCTTCAGCATCAGCCTCAGGTTATCTAAAACAATTGTGTTCTCTTCAAAAGGAACAACAAAAACAAAATGTCTTCCAATTCTGGCCTCCAGATTGTTTTTCAAGCCCATAAATACTGAACCAGATGGTAACCACGCGAATTTACCCCTGGGAGCATTTGGTCTTTTTTTCGGTTTCGGTGACCCATTATGATAAGCTGTGTCAGAGCGTTAAGGAATAAAATCGAGTTCACGTAGTTCCATGTTTCCCGATGGTCGGGTGGATTCAGCAAGCCGACGAATTGAAAATTAAACACGTACTGGACTCTTTTGTATGTCATTTTGTCTCTAAATAAAGTCTTTACTAAGTCACGAAAAGACACTTGGCATCACTTCGTCACACTATAATGGTTCGTGAAACACCAACTCAAGAGTAGCGAGCAGGAATCTGCCCTCATATGGGCAGCGGAAATGAGACGTCTTCATGTCTTCGACTACCTTTTTCTCAGAACCACAGCTGGTGTAGGCTGATGTCGGCGAATCCTTGCCGAGGCAATTAGGAATCGAGTACTCGGCCATGCAGCGGGGAATTCAACGGAGCTATATGTCCAGTTCTAAAAGCCATTCAGTGCGTATCCCGAACCATCGTTTGCTGAAAAGAGTGCTGTTTTTTTACACGCTTTAGAGTGGCGGAAGAATATAGGTAGCCAATTTTTTTATTCGACAGAGGGTGTTGTCCGCACGAATCGCCTTCTGGGTTGAAGACCACATGATCTCCACCAAAACTGATTGGGTTCGCTGCAGTGGATGCTAATAGTTTTCATTGGTGTTTACACACTTTAGAGTGGCGGAAGAATATAGGTAGCCAATTTTTTTATTCGACAGAGGGTGTTGTCCGCACGAATCGCCTTCTGGGTTGAAGACCACATGATCTCCACCAAAACTGATTGGGTTCGCTGCAGTGGATGCTAATAGTTTTCATTGGTGTTTCTATTGTCAGTTACTATCCAGCTCGTTTGAGTGAATGTTTGTAGGTGCAGATACCTCAGAATGATTGTGGTAGGCTGACAATACGTCCCTCCCCATCTACTTCTATTTTTTTCCTCATAATAACTCAATGGAGCTGCACTGTCTTACGCTAACGACTGCGAGGACAATGATTACCTGTTGAAAGTTAGCGTGTTACACTACACTGAATGCATTTCGACATAAAGTAGCTTATCACGCTGGATTATGCAAATCGTATTTGTAAGCCCACCACGGTTGTGCAGAATACTGGTTCATCCTTAAAAGTAAAAGCATCAAACTAGCTTTCAGGAAGATACTTAACCTTCGCGAAAAAATATGCTAGCTCAGTTCACACAACAGTATGCTGCATTTTATTCTATATCGGTGTATTTTTGCCTGATTCTTGGAAAAAAACGCATGAGTCTCTGGGAGAAGGCAAGCAAGCCACATGAAGAGGACGATGGAGATGACCTTGCGCTCATCATAGAAATTACCGTCAAAGATCATCTTAAGTTATCACAGTTAACTACACCTTCACTCATTCGTTGCAACAAAACTAGTAGTATTTGTTTAAAGATTAATTATAGACCAGTAACCCCTTTCGGGTTTCCTTGGAAAAAACATCGAGTGCTGAGTTAGCGAAAATTCATGATTTCATATTAGATCTCTGAGAAATAGTATGAACTATTGCATGTATTTCCATCTTGAATTATGTACCGTCCATCTGTTGTTCGGCCGGAAATCTATCAATGTTTTGAAAATAGGGGTAAGCTAAGCATTCCCGTATTCACATTCAAATTAACTCCTTCAGCTGGACGTTTCATAATATAAGGTGAAATATTATTGCTTATCTAAGTTGCAAGAGGCTGATATAGATTCAGTGCACTGATAAGTGGCTGATAAAGACTTCTGACAGTAGCGTCTAAACAGAATTCCACTTAAGTCCTTCACTTCTGTTAATGAATCCGCCTAGCTTAAAGCCACATGCATTCTGAATAGTACGGTACCAAATCTTGACCGATGGTGAATCTGGATGGAGGGTGTAGATCCTTCTTTAAAAGCCTGAGAAGAAACAGGCATTTTCATTCATGTGTAACGGGATTCTGACGAATCATGTTATTTGTATGCATATCAGTACAATCCTATTATAGGCGAAGGAATGGGATCATTTTAAAATAAGCCAGTCAGTGCTTCGACTGGTTAAGTGAAGTAACTCCGTCAGTCTGCCAGTGTGACGCAGGAGTCATTTAACAAAAAATCCGAGGGCCAGAAATCTAGAAGTGGAAAGGCAACTCACGATGTACAGTATCAGGGGCCAATGTGTCAGTCTTTCTACAAGCTACCACGATTAGTAAGCATAAAAACTAGCAAATATTCAGAAACTTATAGTAGTAGTAGTATTTTATCCATGAAGACAAACGCCAGCCTGGTTTTTATTGGTCTGTGTCCTAATTACCGTCTTATTAGGTTCGACGTCTTCTACGTCGTGTGGCCCCATCACAGATCACCAGCCACCATCCACTTTTTGGCATAAATGTTCAATTACCGTTATTATTATTGAGACGCATGTTTTCTTTAAAAATAACCCGGTCCATTACCTCCCGAAAGGTAACAAGCAGGTGTTTCAATTGCTTGGGTCTTTTATACTTAGCTCAGGATAATTTAAATTGCCTTTCTGGGGGGACGGAATTTACTGCACAGCCACGTGCTAACGCAGCACCAAAGACTGAAGCCTGAAGAAATGACTCTGAATGGTTCATGTAGAATGAACCAACGTAGCATGACATAGTAATTCCTCCTATTCAACGCTGATTGGAAAGCCATTAAAACTGAACCAGGTGCATGACATTAAATAAAACACAAACACCCCAATAAAATACACTTCATAGATAGTTTTTTCCTAGATGTGCCTTGTGTAGGGGACTATTAAATAAGCAAACTTTAACAGTGGGCTGGGTCATTGTAGAAGAAAGTAATGTGAGTAAATTAAATTAAATTAAATTGAACTAAATTAATGTATGAACTCAGATTTGGGGGTCTAAAAATTGGCGTTGGTGGTCATTTTCCAAAACAAATCGGTGGCCAATATGTTACCACCATCGGTAAGTTTGGTGCACAGAGCAGACTTGATTAATCCCCTGAAACGACAAGTCGGAAACGGTTGCAACAGAGTTGTAATGCTGCTACTGTTCAAAGGCGCAATTGTCTTCCCGATGTAGTACACAATTTCTATCATCCATTTTAAAGTGTGGAATAGGATAATGGCAATCAGCGAATAAATCGTAGAAAAACTCATTCTGTTCGTTGCCAACATGAAGGCTCACATTCTTGCTGCCAAACTGTGCACAGGCTACACATAGTCACCACAAAAGACCGATTGCTGAGCAGAATCAACTTGAAGAGTGGTTTAACTGTAATAGTAGTCCTCGTGACTAGTATCAAACTGAACATTGCGTATGATTCTCCTTAATCGAAAACAACGATTTGTTTTACTGCAACACATTTTGGTCCAAAATTGTCCCTGAAGTCAACTTGACTTGTCTCACTAGTTATTCTTGCTTAGTTAATTAGACTATGGGTGCTTTTACTATCTTATTCCACTTATGAAAAATTCCGTTGGTTTACTCATTGTTAAGCTACACTCATTAGGCGTAAATACTTGGCCTTTAACTCGGTCATTGGGATCGCGCTACGTAATATTCCTGTTATGTGCGTTCATTCTTCGGAACCTTGGCGTGCTCCAAAAGACTTCCTTGAAGCACCTTCGATGGTTGTGGTCGATGAACCTGCCTTTTATCAACATGGAGAATGCAAGTAGCCAATAGTAGTTTATCGGACCAGAAGTAACAGTTTTTTCCATTTAGGGAGAAGGAAACAAGAGAACGCCCGTCAAACGCTACGATGAACACACTAATTATGGTGCAGATATTATTGGTCGTATGGTCCGGTTGCTCCTGCAAATCTGTGCCATTACACGATGGATTTGCGTCCACGTTATTTATGACTGCAACCGTTACTTAGACATGCTGCTCTAAGCGATTGAGAACGCCTTTCCAAATGCTTTACGAATAATACAATAAAGATACTACTAAGTTAACCTGTTGGATAATGGTCACAAAATCGTCAACGAAAGCAAAGCTAGTATAACAAGGTTCGCTGCTATCCATACCCTGTAGGACAACATCATTCATTGAATTTTGTAATAAGATCCAAACTCGATGGAACTGAATATATTCTGTATTAAGGTAGCAAAACGATGGTTGGCACAAATTCGGCCCATCTTATCCGACTACCAAATTACTGAGGTGCTTATTGGAGTCGAATTCGACCGATTCTCATTATGAATAATTCACATTAAGGCGAGTTCAAATCTATGATCTCCTAAACCAACCGATTATAGACTGTGTGAAAATGTCCAAAGTAGTTAAGAAACAGCAGTGTTTATTGCTCAAAGGTCAACCGAGCAATAAGCTGGAGTCCGATTGAGGGACTGTATGAAGTAGAATGGTTTAATTAGAACATAAGTTTGACGGAAACGTGGGAACTCTGCCTACCTGATGAGCCCCAAGAAGAGCGAAACCCGCCAAGAGCTGTCGAAGAGTTTTCAGTAACCTTGTGAGTAGAGCGTTAAGTTTATAGAATGGTATCCCGTTGGCAACACAACTTTTTTCAGTGCAATCTTTCTGAAATTGCCGTGTTATATTCAACCTCCATGGAATGCGCCTTGAAAGCATTTATTTGAAACACTGAATGTGCCCTTCCAAGCAAGCTTACCTTCAAATGATTCACACAAACCATTGTATCACAATCTTCGTTGTGCACTTGGATCATTACAGCTCAATGGAATTATTTGTGAAAGAGGTCCCTTTGTTTCCTACTGTATAAATATCATTCTGTGTCTTGTTTCAAGGCACCGCACAAATAATCAGTAATTTGAAGTCCACCTACTTATTTCACCATATTCCACTTGAAGTGGGCGAGATCTAATTTTTGTTGGCTTGGCGCAGTTTCGTTACCAAGGTGTACAATATACAAGCAGAGGAATAGAGCAGAGGAAACTGAACAAAAGTGTATATGAGTGGCCCCGAAAAATACGCTTCATGAATATCCGGATAGAATAAGTTTTAACTCTCTACCTCTTCCTTCGACATTTCAGGCCGTCATCTCGCCTATGATTTATCCCATATCCCAAGTCGACAAACAGAGCTCTGAAGACATTTAGAGCACTTTAGAAAAGCTCAAAATCGCTATTGTCAAACCGGACGAGCATGTGATCCACCAAGGTTATCCACAGCTAATCCTTACCATTAGCTTAAGTATGACAGTTATGCTGATAATCTAAATTACTACTCCAAGTAAATAAATAAAGCATAGGCTATTAGGTTATTAGGCTATTATTAGACAGGACACTATAACCATGTAGTCGCCTTACGAATGTGCTTTTTAGATTACAGAGGCTGATAAATAGTGAATCATCGCATATCTCCGTCTGGCTCAGCTAAAATCGAAAGTTTTATCAACTGTAACATGCAACGCTAAATGGTTTGAACCGTTATCAATTCAGCAAAAAGACTCCCATAATTTTGACAAACACGCTGTCGCTAGTTCATCACCAGGGGCTTAATATGACGATTGACTGTTGAACCCGTTAGAGTAGCATAGGATAGATCTAGGACGGTGAGTCCAATTGACTGGTCAGTTAAAAATGCCAGAAGCCGCATCTTCATCCTGGAGGTTTTTTTAGGACCGATTTTGCCATGAAACCTAACCGACGATAAACTACTGTCCTTATATCTATTTCTTTAAACAAGAAAAGAGGGTTCTTCATTGATTCCATTACTGACATCGTCTAAGTCATGGAAACATATCGAACCTTGCAATATATCGACATGAACATAGTGATTCCAAGATCACCCAATGTTTCGTCATTGACAATTTGAGCTTTTCGGAAAGATGACCATACCAGTTCCTAATCTAGATAGTCTCTTTTGTTCCGGATTCTTACTAAACTGGTGGGCTGCAAGCAACTTAAAGCCACTTTTTAATTGATACTATCCCTTTTATGACAAGTTTAGAACAATGTCGGTTGCTTGCTAATGGTGGTTAACTTGGCGCTTATTCTTAGTTTATTCCATGAAAAGAGCAAATAAACTGAGAGGGCAGGAGAAAAAGCACCCAAATGATTTGCTATAAAGTACATTTTGATGCAAAAGGCTAGGTATCTTGTGAAATAATTAAAAGTTGGTTTTTCTCATGTCAAAAACGGACAAAAAGATGGACCAATATCTGCGAATCCACCTGACTATTTGGCAAGCCAAACCAAAAAGGCAGTGCACCATAGTGGAAGTTTAAATTTAGAAACCCTAATTAGTAAAGCCCGGAAAATCAACTAAACCCGACTAACTCCGCGGAGTGAACCATCTTTTTAACCACCTCGCCAGCCAGCCGTCTGGAATGCATATTCTACAACTTTATCGCAGTGTGTTCATACACTTTTCACCTTTCGCGCGGATGGATCACTCAGCACTACGAATACGAGCTGCTGTATAGGCCGTAAGTATTAATGGGCAAGATATATTGAGCATCCGAACCAGTTTTTTCGATCAGCGGTTTTCAGACATCTGGATATCTGTGCCCATTGACGAAACTGGCCATGGGCTGTCAGAGAGTCACTTGCATACTCGTGTTTCCTTCAAGAAAATATACTTAAATAACTGAAAAATAGTACCAACTGGAAAATGAGGCGAGATTCAGATGGGCTGGTTTGAGTCTCCCTTAAATTCAAGGTCTTGACAGACCCACCTTGGTTTCAGGTGGTCACAGCTACATCCGTGGGTACGTTCGTAAAATACAGCGTTAAACCTACGAAGGCATATATGGCCGCATATTCCGCAGATCCACTCTGTGAAAGGTACATTTGAAAGTCCCGCGGTGGTCAGGTAAACTGTTGCCCGAATTCACGGAGGCAGGTTCCAAGAAATGATAAACATACTCATCCTGGCTTTGCCAATATACCTATTGGGCGAACACACTGCCCGAGAGCTATCCTATGCTGCTCACTCGTGTTTAACAACCAATCATCAAATGGAGGGTTCGGTGTTATAAGAAGTGTCGTCAACATCAGGTAGCTCGGTTCACTGTCTCGACCATAGTTCCACCAACGATGTGTACGACACCGTCTACTGAGACGTGTTGCGCATTGCAGTTGGCCTGGATAGATGAAGCAAAATAAGATGACTGCGTATTCAGCAGACTCTTGTCAACTGCTGCACCTTTTGTTCTCATATTAGGATGTATATTCATGACGTACTTTAAGTTTTCATAATCCTATTTGTGTTAGGTGGCTTGTTTGTTGTGAATTAGGTGATAGTTACTCGCTATATTTGGTTTACTCAGTAATGCAGATTCAGTAAGAGTTCCTCCGGATCAATAAAAACCTAGTACGACTGGACTTCTGTTTTTTTTATTGCCTTCTGATCCCTGTGCGACTTCCAGCACTTTTCTCTTTTTACTACTGTAGATGCGAACTATTCAGATTTACGAACAGCAACATCGACCCCACTCTGACTAGCCCTCATTCGGTTTTTTACTGAGACATTTTTCTCTTATTCCACTGGGACACCTCCAATTCATCAACAGCTATCGAAGGAAGCAGGTAGGATACCCGGTGAGCGAGGGTAACTGACATCATCCTGCGAACAAAGAGTATTGGTAACACCAACGATATAAAACTCTAACCTCTGTTTCACCATAGGCTTCAATTCAATTACGAGAAGCATAGCCTACTCGTTTTCACAAGTGAACCCGGCTCAGCGTTTGCAGCGGCGTTTGCCAGAATGAGTAGCTTGGGTGCGACAGTTTTACTCTTCTCTAGTGAGTTAACAAAGACCGCCTTTCTTGGCTCCTCTATCGGATCCCATAACACGCTCCCGACGACCATTTGGGTTGTTTTAATACGTCCTGAAAGCATGAACCCCATCATGACCGGATAAATCCAGGAAAATTTGATTCAACCAATTAGAGCTAACCATTTGTCAAACAAAATTCTGTCGTCCAGTTCAGAAGAAAGCCGTATAATGAGAGCTGGTGAATAGTTCTCACCTCAACGACAAGTGAAAAATCATTTTACCAGCAACCAGTGTATGATGTCTAAACAACTTCCCGGCGTGAAAGGTGTCAGATAATGAAAACTGAGCACTCCTCAAAGACATTACATGCCAAATCTTCACCAATTTTCTTGTGTTAACAATTCTGCGTGATGTTGTTCCCTGTTCATATCGCTCAACTACAACTTTATGGTCAACTTCCTTGTTGGCTTAATTCTTCAATTTAAAGTGATAGTCAAAAATTAGTGTTTTGTGAAGTCATTCCAATGGCGTCCACAAACTTTACTGTACCAAATCACTTGATCGCGTTACTAAGAACCACACGACTATTATATCCTCAAGACATGGTGTACTTGATGTGCTGAGTCACGTGTGTAGATTAGTTTCAAATCCGGTCTATTCATTGAAATCGTCTTGCGTCACTCATATACAGAAGTACCCAAACGTAACATGCATGTGCTGATTCGAGTTAGGTCCCGCATAAATTTGCTACTTGACCTTAGGTACAGTCGCTGGTTGTACCAGCTTGGTATATGTTGCCAAGATCTTTGTCGAAATTGTGGCACCATTCGGCCACGTTATTACAGTCCGGCCGGAAGTTCAAATGTTATGATATCTTATTGATCTGTGCGTATGATTTGCACAGCCACGGAAGCCATTAGTCCGGTATTCAATGTTGATATGTAAGTGGTTGTGTGATGACATGTATGCTATTCTTGGTGCCTAAAGTTCTGTGTACTAGATCAGTTGCGGTGCTAACTGGTATTCTACCAACCAACGTGCTATATAACTTTAGTACCAAACAATTGTTCTTCAGTGTTCACCTATTGTATTAGTTTCTGGTCTTCTCGATATATTTCGAGTAATTTCCAAAAACTAAATACCCCGGATCCCAGATCTTTGATGACAATGATTCATACGTGGTGTGATATTTTTAGGTGTCTGTTGCAATTTGTCTTTTTCGTAAATCGGGGACTTTCTCGTATGATATTAATCCCGCGGAGAGATACTAAACAGTCAACCATTCAAAATTACCGTTTCTACATACATATTCGCCTTGGGTCAGCATGGATGTTTCGTGTCTGCTAAAAAATGGCGATTTATATTATCTTTGCAAAACAAATTGTTGGCCAAAATGCAACGAACCGCCCATCTCATAGCATCACAGTCCTATTTCTATTCCACCAGCTATCCGAAGTTCGCCATAAACTGATGTTCGGTTCCAATTTGAAAGGAGGTTTATGAGTTAAGAAGGCTATCTCGTTGCATACCGTGTGTCAGACTACTCTCGAACTATGGGGTACGAGAAACTGTCTTAGAATGGTCAGAGTTCCAATCTTAGTTGTTACCGCCTAATGCGTACGCGATAGCAAGATTAATTTAGAACGGTTTGAATTAAGACAACCTAGCAGGAGAACGTGTAATAAGTGAGAAAAATTCGTTCTAATCTTTGTATGGCAGAACAAGCATATTCCAAATAAGTAGCACCTTTCTTGAAGGAAAGGGCTTTACCAAACACACTATTCTTGCTTCTGAGTAAGCTTAACGAGCTGAACACTTTACTGAATGTTTTGAGCTGTTGGCTGCAGAGTATATGATTCCCATCAGGGAAGAACCGCTGGTAATCAAGTGGCAGTCACACGTATCTGTTAAAGTTCAGACATGAATGCAGGATACAAAAATCGCGTACACTGGATTTTGAAACGGGATCCACTAGACAATCGGATTAATACCTGGTAAACAGTTGGCCACGCTTACATGGAAAATAACGATCTGCGCAGCTCGACGAATAAGATAAAGTGGGTCCTACTTTGCTTTCATTTTGGCGGTTGATTGGGTAAACAGACAATGGCAAATAGACAACTGGCGAGCCCTTCAAAAAGACGAGAAAGAAGCACTATTCAATGATGAAGCTTGGTTTCGAACTTACTGCATCCAGTGTAACAAGAGATACGTTTTGTTTCTACATATTTAAACATGGGTTCTGCTCCACAGTCTGTATTTGAACTGATGGCTTCTCGAGACCCATTGGCCAAAGTGCTTGCTTACGGATGTTATGTTGAACACCCTGAAGAATGGCTAGCTAAACATTTTGCATGGCCTGTCCCTCGGATGTTGTCATATCAGCCAGGAAATAACGCGTTTGACTATTTCAGCTTGAGTGGAACAAACATTTCGGATACCTACATGAAATTCAATAGGATTTCAACTTTGGAGACCGGTGCAACAGTTCCTGTAGATGAACATATCATCCGCCTTCAGGCTGAACACTAGAAATTGTGGTTGTTGTTGGTGTGAAGTCTGCAATGTAACTGCCACGCTTGGTGGAGAAACCAGCAAGAAATCAGGACTCTCGAACTACTTAGTTTCAGCAACACTGTGAACGTGCACCTCAGTATTTGCTTAAAAGTTTATTGCCGAACGACCTTGAGGAAAAAAGATCAACGGCCGTTTTAGCTGCATACCAATATTCTCAGCTAATCTGGTCCCACGCGGCACAGTACATCCAGATCATGAGCTCGTTTGCACATCGTAAAATTTCCAGTTTGTGTACTGTACCGACCTACGGTAAAACCAAATGCCTGACAATTTCACTTTTTGTTTGGTTTGTAGAAAAGTTCGTTATCTCATTCGGCGAAATATGGACAGCGCAGTTTGATTTTCCCGTCTCCATTTTTATTGGTGCCGGTGTTAAATTACGACATTATACATTACTATTCGCTGGGAATCGAGATACCAACGAGTCCCAGATTCCTGGTATACTTGGTATTGCACGGCACCACTTAAGTTATACGCAATATACTGGTGGACGTAGTGGTGACGGAGCTGAGATTCATCCTTTATTGGCTTATGTGTTGCTTTATTAATACCTCCAGAGAGCACTGCGCATTCGTATCTCTTTGCAGGCCCGCTACGTCCATTGTGGATAATGCGGGAACGGACTCATCGCAGCACGCACACGACAAATGTTTCGGGAATTAAACGAGGTTTGTAAATAACACCTCCACTTCAGGAAATTAACTGGATTTAGCCAAGATTTCACTTCCATCGAAGTGCAATCTATTTTGGTTCACCAGCTGACTAGTCAAGTGAAGTTGTAATTTGTTTTTTCGTTTACATGGAACGCATGACTTAATCGAAGACTAACTTTTCCACAAATTCCACGTGACTGCAATAAAATACACTTCATGGTAAAAGATTTTCAAGCTGTTGAAGAGGAATTTTCTAAGTTGGGTAATGTGTCCAGCTTCTGTTTTTTTCTACAAGCACGGCATTTCGACCTGTTGTTATATTTCACTTCTTACATTTATTTGTCAATCATACCTTACCGAAACCAAAAATTTCCCCTGGAACGACGTAAAAATGAGCCAGTAACCCATTGTAGCACTTCTTCAAAATCTGCCCAAAGATGCGTTGTTAATTTTGTGGTTGATTAGAAAATACGAGGGATCATTTTGCGGTTAATTAATGAGGCAAAATCTAATTAAGCCACTTCCATAGATTACGAAGAGTCATCGCTAGTTGCAGTCACGTAATCCAAAACATTCTGGATGACGCGTTGACACTGGCCCAGCGAAGCACAGTGTGGCTGTTCCATCCTTATTGTGAATCATCAGCAGTGCGCGTCCCACCAAAATTAAGGGTGATTCGAACCTGTCACCACCCGGCTAGCGGGCGGCTAGTCGACGAGCAGATCACCACTGTGATTAATTTCTTTTTAGACAGGATATAGTGCCACTCATCCTTCCATCATGGAATTCACATCACGTGACTGGCTCTTGGAGTGAAGATCCCTCACGTGGAAGTTTTATCCGTTGTTGAGGTTGCCGACATGGAACTTTGAGTGACATGTAGGTTCGACAATCCCGAACATCAAAGGGAAGAATTGGGTTGGAATTTCTACAGTACTATTTACACATATATATACAACAAACCTCAATTATTCACGTTCGTGGTGTCGACTAGAGCGCAAATCTGTCACTGACCGGCACAGTGCAGCAATACCGTCGCACACCAAACAACGATGAGCAGAATGTTGGCTCGGTAGCGTGGGTTGCGGTCGTCCTTTCCGACGACACTCGTAAATCTGATTGGCGGTGCGATCGCACGGGACTCATGAAAAAACAGGTCAAAGCAGGCTCGGCAAACGGGACATGAACGCGCCTGGGTAAGCAGGGTAAGGTCAGCCGCGCTCATTCACACATGCTAATACACAAGTGTCGGACTGGACGGCCTTTCCGACAGAGTGATGGATACAAAACAGGCGGAGATTCGAAGTACGTAGACGGGGTAAGCAAATGAATGGAGAAATATCATGAGTCAATTTCGATTCAATATTCACCCTGTAAATTATTCTTCCATCTGAGCTTCCAACAGTTGGTTGATCGGGCACGGAAAACTGAGAATTTTCGGTGGAACTTTGAAACTCCACCGGAGTTACTTGATATGTTCGCTGTTGATGATCCCGAATAAGAATGAAACAGCTGAGCAGTGATTCTCGGTCTTTCAGCATACCCTGGCTTTGCTTGCGGGAGGAAACTTGCACTGAAAACTCACCAGTCTTGTGCACGAATAACAAACTAAGTGGCTCAGAAGGAGAATGAAACTTCCATTTCACTGTCGCTGGTCCAGGGACCCGTTTGCACGTGAGCACGTAACTGAAGAATGGGGGCACGCTAGTTGGTCACAATGCTGATCTACCATTTGTGATTAAAAGGATGTATTCAACCGCCAGTCGGGAACTCACGCCAATTAAGGTCGTAACTGATCCATGATGTTTCTTGGCTTTTCAGTATAGATAGGTTTCGCTTGAAAGCGTACCATCTCCTTTGGAAAATTTGTTTTATTTCTGTTGGTGGCGGTCTGCTTCCACAAAGGAACTAACTTATGTGTGTCAAACTGGAGGATATCAAGATTTTCGCCCCTACCTATATCGCCGGCTTGAAACAAGTCCTGTAGAACTTAATGGAGCGTTAATTCAAGTGTGTCCAAATCGCTGTTCAAGAGGAAAATTAACCTCGAAAAATTTCTAAGAGAGACCTTCTAGCTGGAAGACTGTCTGTGCACATCTAAAAGTGATTCGTGACTGGCCCAGCTATAGTTTATCCACGGGACAATCATACAGTACCGCTAGCTGGAGCACGTCACAGTTGAAACGCAGATCGAATTTGGCGAAGCTTGGTTGTGAAAAAACGATAGCTCAATACTATTCGAGATGTTGGCATTTACCGCTGTTTTTGTTACTACATTAGCATGCTTATTCGCCGCAAATATTTTTGTTTAGCTACTCCCACTGAGTATCCTTCTTCATTCATCATGGCCTACACATTGGGAGCTGCCCATTGCCTTTACCTCTATGTTCTAGTCAACACAATGATCGGATATCTGGTATTTGTATCCCAGGTCAGTTTATAGACCCACTAGGACGAACACAAAACCGCTGGTTATTAACAACTGTCATTCATCTACGATTATGTTTCTCAGGAGGATTTTTCACAAGAGAACACTTATACCGTTGTCCCTTGTGTGTGTGGTACCTAACTACCTTAAACTGAGCCATACAGAGCTATTAAGTGCAATGCTATTACCGCGTTCAAGCTATGGTACACCGAGAACATAGCTGTTTTTCCACGCTGTGTTGAATACCACAGAGAAGTCTCAAATATGGCATGTTAAGACAATCACAAAATTTGTTAGCCCGGGACAGATCAAAGTTCTTTGTGAGTGTCAATGTTGCATGGTTTTCCTGATTTCCTAACCTTTAACCGACTCACCCGTCGTAGGAACGTTTACAAACATTGCAAAAGTTAAAAGCATGCCTATTAAAATAAAGTTGGGCAGAATTACGAGGTTAGCGAATATACACTCATTTGCAAACTAATTTGGTTCTTTCGAGAGACTCACCTGGAACCCAGCTGAATCTCTCGTTTATGATGTTCTCAGGCAACTAAATGTGCTGTACATTACAAAGATATACATGTGTCGCGATATTTCAAATGTCGTAGCGACTGAAACATGAGGCGGCCTGGTGCAGCACATGTTACGTGTGGACTTGCTTTATTAAGACTGGCTTGAGAAATCGATTCTAGAAAATTATCTGGCATACTTCAAGAAATCAGCCAGTTACCATGAATTTGGAAGGTAGAATAAACGAAGTGCCAATGATTGAATTGTCAGGGAAACTATTGATTTCCCACAAAGAGTTGTGATTCACTATGCCCTAACTTCTCCCAAGAAGGCCTTCTTGGGTTGTTCACGTTCTCTTTTTCGGTCTTGCACGCCGTGTGTGATCGACCTACACGCAAGACGAATGAGTCTAGCTTGCATCTGGAGCACTGGTTTGAAGTATGACTGAATATGAATAAAACCCTGCGCGGTGACTTCAAAAAGACGTTGAATTTGTATGTTTCCATTTCACACAGAGTCAGTGGAAAATAACAACAGTCTGCCTTTCCTGACACAGCCAATATTAGGCTTAATTAACACCGCCAAATGAGCCCAATTTGAGTCCAAGAGTGCATAACCAACAATACTAGCAAGATCAGCCCCAGTTGCTTAGGTTTAGACCCTTTCATTCAGTCTCATTCCGTTGGTCTGGTTTTAGTTTTCCTAAAGTGCTTCGACACCCTGAACCGAAGTTCACATGACTGGAATCAGCTGATGCCGAATCCGCGGGGCACCTTGTTAATTTAGAGATCGGACAACTTAGCCATTATTTGTGCCAGACAGTTGGAATATCCTTCTCCTGATCGGGTGCGGGTAGAAATAATTCCATCCAGATCACGTGCTTTTTCCTCATGATGGCTTCAAACATACCAGTGAGAAATAATCGCTAAGCTTTAACACCTTTCCAGTGCATGGTTTCAGTACCACCCGCCGCTCGAGCTTGTCCAAGCCCAGACAGAAGTGCCGAGGTAGGCTTCGGGCCACGAACCTTCCGCGAGAATCATAGTGATGTTCATGTAAAACCCTGAAGGTTCAGAAAAAAAAACATCACAGTGTGATCAGAAAAACAGCGAAAGCTGTTGTAGAAGACAGTTGTGATCATATAAATGCGGGTTGATTAATTACTGGAAAATATTAACCTATGAAGCCTTTGTGCTTGTTGAAAAATCGGAATCGTTAGTCAGTGTTTCGGTGTACTCCCGAAGATATAAACGGCGATATTTTGTTGTATTTGAACTGGCCGTTATCCTAACTGTTTAGATACTTACGGTTAAATCCTAAGTGATTATCAATTGCAGTGTGTAGCTGGTCAAAATATTTGAAGTTTAATGTTGTGCACGAAACAGTATACCCCATACAACTGACAGTTTTTTGTCTGTCCTTGGTTGTGCTCTTTGTGTTTAGCCTCATGCTTTGAACGTTTTACGCTGGTCCATCACTACTCTCGTTTTTTAGCCCATGTGGTCTAATTATAACCAGATGCATCATTATCTTTAATTCGGTGTGCGATTCCATCAGTGGTTTATTAGTTTGAATGACTGGCTTCTGTTCCACAGAAACACCCAACATGCTCTCACCTTGGATTGTGTTTTGAAAAGCTTACAAAAGTACCAAAAAGGTTGTGTGAAAACATTCAAATTCCAACCTCTTCCAAGGTAATTAGGAATATCGTATTAACCGTCGGGTCCCAACTCGCATCACACTTTATCTTCCTCTTAGTGTGTAAATTTTACCACAGAAAACAGCTGTTTGAAAGACGCAAATCACCGAGATAGAAGATTTCTGGTCAGACAGTCTTTTTTGTTACCCCTAGGTGTTTTTGAGAAATGCCTATTAAATAATATTCAGCGTCTCATGTTAAGGCCATGTGTGTGGGTTTTAGCCGGCATTAGCATTAGAGCCAAAAACATGCTTGCGACTTGAAAACTGAAGCAGTAACTTATCTTTAGCTGAAAGGTTACTTTGTTCGTACCTGTGTTGAATATCACCCTTACTCTTTCGGTAGCAGCCGCATGAAAACAGATTATCTTGCTGAATATAAGCTGGTAACGATTTAAAATTCACATGACGTTCGTTTTGCGGCCCTGATGGCGTCCCGGTACACTTATTCCGGTGAGTCCACGACTTTGCTGTGGTTGGAACCACGGACTTTCTGTTCAGTACTTCCATGTCATGCCCATCGAGCTGTTTAATCGAGGCTGTTGAGTCGAATGTGCCGTGAGTGTAACTCGCTTGAGTTCACATTCAAACAGAACAGAATCATTATCTATCTCATGGTCCGGCTATTATTTGTTCCTTTTATTTTTAAACTATGCCCGCAAAATTGCAGTTGAAGTAATCGTAGATAACATCTCGATCCGCTGTCCTAAATTACAACTTTGGCATGTGTATGCGCTCGCTGATAATGCTTGATCTCATGGAAGTATTCCATCCTTCTTCTGGATCCAAGTTTTATACAAAACTTTTGCAGCTAGTTAGCTCCACAACATTGTTTTTAAACTTGACGGTACAAGCGAACCTCCTCCGAAGCTTTCCTGTGAGCAGCAGTGCTCAGCAGCTTACTAACTCTGTTTTCTAGTTCTACTTTGTGATTTAGGAGAACACGTAAAACTCCGGTGCTTTAATTGTTATTCACAAAATTTCGTCGACTCCGAACAGGTTCCCAAGAATCTCAATGCCCTGTTTTCAAAAAAGGAAAGATGAACACTTCATGCTTCAACATGACTTTCGTACCCGCTGAGTCTAAATTATTGTCCCAGAAAGTATGACCTTCCTACTCGCCCACCGCTATTCGACAGCGGCAATCGGGTTTGCCAGCAAACAGTGCTGGCTGTGGCCGTAGCCTAAAAAGGATACAATTTCACGCATCTTGCATGCCAGGAGGCCTTTTCTGAGCTGTTGTTGTACGGCCAACGTATGACCTTTGTGAGTTATTGATCCCAAGTATATTGGAACCTACCGTCATCAGTGTTTAATAACCACTGTTGAAATACAATGGTTCCAGTTAATTTGCAGGTATATTTATTGAGACACTTTGTGTGATGTGGTCAGGATTGTATTCACACTGGAATGGTCGTGTGCTGCACGTGTCATATTATCGTCAGCCGAGAGTTTCCATGCTAAATAGGTGTGATCGGGACAAAATTGCCAGCAAATGCTAGCCTGACAGATTGGAGTGAGGAAAACTACGAGGTCTTCGTACCGCGTGTAATATGCTTCGAAGGACTGGGCCCTCCTTGCACTCCTCATTGTGCGTGGTTAAAGATACTAGGAGGTCCGTTGCAAAAGATGTGTGAACTACGTTTGCACCACGCAGTTTCTATCGGTATCACCCAAATGAACTATACAAGGGGTGGTATATGGCAGATTTCTGTAGCCTTGAACTCCTCCAACTTTTAATATACTCACATTTTGTGAATTTGTCAAGATAAGCTGGTAGTGGTGAATCACAGCTTTCTCAGTAGTAGTGTTGGGTAGAGTGTTGGTGATGAGTTTGTTTGTCCACTTATAGCCGCGACTCGCTCACGGGAATCTCGGAAAACTGGTTTCTTGGTAGTCGCTATCTTTGCCCATTCAGTTTTACAGCACAAGCAAATGAGTCTCCATATGGACTGAGAAACGTATACACAAAACTGCTCTGTCAATGTGAAATGATGGATTAACTAATACAGGAACATAAATGAATAACTATTATCTCCATACCGCAGAGTTCATTCAATCGTTGATGATATAACCTCTGATATTCAATCAAGCGTTTGAAGGTCAGTTATGATACATATGTAAATGTGGTGTGTTTTCTAACTTATAAAATCCTCTGGTTTTAATCCTTCTGGTGTAATAATGCCTGGACTCACTGATCTCCGTCGAGTGCTCAGTACCAAAAGTTACTGATCAAACTTTACAGTATCGATAGCCATTTTCGTGGTAGGTCAAATGGTTTCAAACTACCTGTGATAAAAGTTGTCTGCTGCTAGTTCACAGTCACAACTCTTCTTACCGTTGAAGCATGCATGATTGCTCTCTCGCCATATGGATATTTACGGAAAGCTACTGTCGTATAAGAGCCATTGGCACAAGAGTGAACATCGCCTGCTTGGATCTGATGATTCAAGCGCATGTGATGTATTGAAGTAGTGGTAACACGCTCACATGTCATATGTCCGAAGTTCAATCTCTGGCCTGGCAAAAGATTTGCGCTACTGTTGAGCTCTGTCAAGAGTGAAATTCAGGTTCATTTCCCTCTCCTTGGTGTGTACTCTCAAGGACAATCAACGATCGTACATTTTTTTAATCTTTCCACAGCCGCAAGACTGTTTGAAATTTGTAAGACTACCTTAAGCCTAACTATTAAAACCGAGATACCTCGTCATTGCTGGTGTCCAACTGACCTTGAACACTTGAGCAATGCTGATGTGAAATGAGCTTTAAAATTAAACACTCATCAGGTCCTCATGACAGGTTGTCCTTCAGTTCTCTTTCAGCTGTTTTGAGAAAAAAGAACAAAGCGACTTACCAGAATCTTAGACTGGCATTCGACTTCATACTCTATTGCTCAATAGCATCATAGAATTTTCAGACTCGGAATTTTTTAAACAGTCAAAGAACCTAGTTTGAGGGAGGCAGCATTAGATCCTCCAACCCGCGGAAACATGTATATTGGTCATTACCGTGTACGCCATAGTCGCTTGCATTGTCAGATCACATGTCGCAATTATATTATCTCTAGTTTGATAGATTTGCTGGCCTTTGTCACTCCGAGTGGAGGTACACTGAATAATCCCGCCTAACCTCGATCGAGTCTTCTGTACCGTTCCAAATAGAATAATACCACGCGTTTCGACGTGTAGGTGGATTGTGAGATGGTGAGCAAGTTCCCAATAGTGACACTACAACCCCAAAGATGCAGCATAGCCACCAGAAAGCTGTGGTACGAATAAAGTCATAGCAATCTAACAATCAGCTAACCTCTGGTCATGACCATTCCAAACAGTATGAACCGGACTGAGGACACGTTCCAACAGACTCGGTCAACTGAGTTAGTACCGGAAAATCAGCTTGTGGATGAATGCTGACGTAATTAAACACCACATTTAGGAAAGCGGTTCATCTAAAGATCTGATCTGCACGTCACCAGATATACTAGTTTCATGACATTTGATTCACAAGCATAGTCTATAAAGCATGCATCATTCGGCCACATAATACTAAACTTATCGACCGAATTGATAGATTAGTTGATCATAAGTTTCGAGACATCAACACGATTGTTAGTGCCAAACTGACAAACAGTTTGCAGATATATGTGGTTCACATCCAGTGGATGGCAGTGGTAAAATTTCGTCAACATGCACTAACAATCCGTCTTCATTTTAAGGCGCTCTAGTGCTTTCGGTGACTTGTTTGATGTTCGGTGGGAAATGTACACCTCTGAAGAAACAGTGACCTGACAATCAGCAATCTTCAGGATACTGTCAGAAGGAGTAAATCACATACTCCTGAATCTTATCTTAGCTCAAACAGTCGAAATGAAATGGGCTTCAGGGCTCTTGATTCGGCGATGAGCATTCCAGTTGTGGTTTTGTCCAATTAGGCTCCTTCATGGTCAAAACAGTCTTATCTGCATGCATGGACAAATGAATGAGTGGGCACATCCTCACAAATACTATCAGTTACTTGGTGTTCCAGGGGTGTGCTAATAAATGATAGACCATCAGTTAAATTTCATTTAATAACTGATCTGTTGGTGTACCTGCAAGCAACAGAACTGAGACGCCTTCAAATTCTCGACAACTGTTGCCTCAGAACCGTAGTTCGAACAGACTAGTGTCGTCGAATCCGCTACATGACAATTAGAAACCCGGTATTCTGTTGTGCGACGGAGAATCCAATCAAACCTACGGTGAATTATGTACTGAAACGTCGTTTACCAGAAACAGTGGTGCGTTTATTACGATTCTGGGTGGCCGAGGCACAGAGTTGGCAAACCTTTGACGTTGCAAATGAGTATGAAAGAGGTGCAACGTTACCTCACAGCCTAGAAAATTCACTTTCTGGGCGATATTCTTCTCATTTGCGCTTGTTTCTTTTCCAAAACAGCCAGGTCAGTAACTTTGAGATTAATGTATTCGGCCAATCCCAGTAACTATCTCTGTCCTTTTGGCACACAGTTGCTTTGATGACCACTTTTCGAAGGGGATTGATACTACTGGCTGCTCTGATACGACTGCAATATGGTGACGCATTGTGTCCAACCTATTCCTCACCTATGTACTATGACAAGCAAGCTGATTCAGTGGGTAGAATCTCTGCAGCTCTCAGCCTCTCTGATGCCCCGAATAATAATAAATATAATTGCCCAGCTGTAACACCCTTTCGGTGCCTAGCTGCCATGCCACCCGAAAGAAGCACGAGGGCTGGGATACTGTCAGGTTACCCAAGCCTAGGTGGAGGATGTCGGGATGCAGAGGCTGGATTCGAACCACGAACCTCCCTGTCAAAACATTTGCGCTCTAATCACTAAGCCACCTCGCCCCGAAAATTCTTTCAGCATTCAAAACGTAAAACCATTTGATACTTCCCTGGGAGCACCATTGTGCAGACAGTTGTCTGTGGTTTATTTTCTTTCTGAGATTAGTATGTTCACAGCAAGTAAGTTGGTAGTTAGACCATGATAGGAAACACAAGTTTTGTTCGCTTCACAATTCCTACAGTAAAATTTTCTTAAATTTTTTTATTCGATTTCAGCTATTCTCCATGTGTCGGCATTGCCATGAAGCATTATACAGAATCCAGGCTGCGAATCCCACGTTCCTTACAGTTCCCATTCATCCAACACTGGCCCTCACAGTTTGCATCAAGAACCCCAATACTGATTTTGATCATTCTCCAGCTCTCCCAACCCAGTCATACAGACTTGTCTCCCAACGGTGACCATGCCACTACAGGGAATGTTCGATCTCCACAGGACTCTGCTACTCCCAAATCCTCACCTGACTCTTTATTTGATGTGTGCTGTTCCATGGGGAAAAGTTCTTCTCTAGCTATGGACTTTTTCAATCCAAGCAACAAGAAAAGCGAACAAATGAACGAAACGTGCGCGTCTATGTTGCAGCTGGATGCGATTTCAAGACCGCAAGTACGTTGGCTTGCTGTAAAGCATATCTTTAAAAGTCACCAACTGATAAATTAGGAAGCTGTTCTTCCCTACCACATTGTTGTCGCCCCAAGTGTCGTGAAGTTTTTATCCCATCGTCCGTTTTTTGTCCATGTTCATTCATTTTTTGCTTTGCATAAGAAATTCCACTGGAATCATGCGCTACTCCTACGTGTTTTCGAAACACTGTTTTAAATGTGCAACTCAGTTTCTGTTCCGTTTCTGTTTCCATCAGCTTTCATCCTTAGTGCAAAGTCTAGTAGGTGAACTGGAAAAGCTAGCGAATTCTATGAAAGCACATGTGGTTACACAGGAAATTACTAACCCCCTAATACACCCGACAATAGGCTAGATTATCGAAAGAAGTTCCATGCGTAAAACGCTATTCAGCAACATTGTGCCAATGACCTACATGGACTTCCTACTACTTTTCAAAGCAAAGTAAATGTTTCTGAGGATTTACTAAGTAGTTCCATGTTTCAGCTGGATACTACTGTCAGTCCACAGAAATTTCAAACATTTTACTTGATGAAGAGTGAGCTACATATGTCATTAAAACGTGTGCTATATCACATACTGCCGATTTCACTGGCGTGTTAACTGTGCTGGGCACCACGATGTGAGCAGCTTTTTTTACTGCTCACGTTTGAACCCACCAATTATTCAGCTCAAACAATCGTCTTTATTTCATTATTTGTGGAAGCGGGCGGCTATTCTGAGTCGCTTTTGTGCACGAGATGTTTTGGGTTCCGTGTGAAGGCATCAGTAAACACCACGATGTTCCAGATGGCCATCTGGTAGCGATGCTTCACTGAGGTTATCCGAACGTCATAAAGCAAATGATAACTAAACTAAGTACTCTATACAAGCTTGTCCCACTGTGTTACTAGTTGCCAACTCAACTACCTAGCAGTCTTCAACTTCATTAACTAGCTGAATGGAGATCTGAGAAGAACGTTAGAATGTAGTTAGGAAATATCCTTTAATTTTTAAGCAATCATGGAAATCGTAAGCGCCATTTATTAGTTCATAATGTAGCTAAATATCCTCTGGGATAAGCAGGTTGTTTTAATATTTACTAACGCAATTATGACACCGCAAACAACACAGTCACCAGTAAAATGAAAAGGGGCAAAATGATGATATACAAGTTTCCTGTTGGACATAAACCTGACACCATCCTGAGTGACAATATTCTGTTGCAGCATATCCTCTGACAGCATGTTTCGCCCAATCTTCACAGGTGCCTATTTTTTTGCAGAAGATATCAATTTTTAAGTATCAATTTTGTTTGGATTAATATGCAGTACCGATAGATGTTGAATAGCAGTGCGCTAAATGTAACCCTTTTCAGACCCTGAATGTATAACTGGATTGCACGGTCGTGGGTTGCGTTCATCGCTTTGAAAGCATCGCAGAGCTATAAGGTTATTCACAGGCGTGCATTCCGTTTTAACCAACAGCATAAGTTCAGCCTATCATTTCATGGACAGCACAAAACCGGATTCACAATAGCGCAGGAAATGTTACTGAAAAGTAGGCTGTGACAAACAACTGAAATTTAAATCGATACAGAACTTTTTAACACGGTGTACCAATGGCAATGGTGAATCAATGTTTTCAACCCATGTTTTAGAGAACAATGAGTGATAATTCGCCTTTGTTCAGTGAGATTGGAGGGATTTACGGGCGCTGTGGATCAATAGTCCATCCCGTGCGTAGATCGTGCTCTCCAAGCGTTTAACTTTCCCCACATTGCACGAACGCTACAGTCTAATGTTGGTACATGCTTTTGGATGTAGAAGGTCTTTTTGGTCTTTTGGCCTGCGGTACGCATATGTTAGGGTGCACCCAGACTGCTTAACGCATGATTTCGCGCAAAGGCGTTAACTATCCTGCCTGGTATTCAGTTTATCTGACTGGAAGATCAAATTCCAGGTGGAATTCTATTACTTGACATCTCAGCACAGTAGTGACATTCTCCCTATTTAGCTAACCATACTGGATCCGTATTTGGCCTAATAACCTAAAGAAATAGCAGTTTCGCTCATTTTATTTACCATGACATGACTAGTTTCGGCCATATACGGCACGAGTGCACTTGAGCCCTGTTGCTTCCTGCCCTCATTCAGAGACATTGGAGTGCGTTTTTGCATTGTACCCATTAAATCATTTATCCAAGGACCAGCGCATGATGCTTGACATGAGAATGAAAATGAGTACACACCAGAGCTGGTGGCAAAATGTAGCAACTTGTCCCTCAAACAAAACCTGATGGGGGTGGAACTGAGATTCAAGTACAGAATAGTGGCCATGTTTATCATATCAACAGAATTACGAAGAATTCTTGTAACCAGCTCGGAAGGGAGGTCTAATGCAGACGGGTGTCTACTCAACCGAACAATCCTTATTCTTGTTCATTACATGATTTTGTTCTGCAAGACTGAGTCCCAAGAACGGNATGTGTGATTCTCACTTGGGCATCCAAAACAAACAAGCCTCAGTTGTAACTCAATAAACCTATCAAAGTGAACGCAACGGATTGTCCCGGTTTTATCTCTGTGGACTTCGAGATCCGTAGTCACTTTGGCCTCCTTTTAGACACTAGCATGGAGCATCCTGACTCCTCATTCTGCTCTAGCTCGGCAGTAAGGTGGATACTACTAGGATGGAAATCCGTACAATAATTTTATTGTTGGATTTATTTGTGGATAGTTGCAACTCACTTGGATCGAACGATATGCAGTACTTATGAATAACTAGACGGAGTCCAAATTGAAGTAAGACTAAAAAATAACACTGCTCAAATCAGGTGTGTTTCAAATGAGACATGTGCGCGGAGTATGTGGTTCGTCAAAGTCCATATAGAGACGTCATCTAGGGGCGTTTTACAGGTCACGTTTGTTTTTTGGATACGCTTTTGACATTTTTACTTGAGAAGTTAACGGTATGTTCCTCTGTCCCTTTAACGACAATAAGTAATGTCCGATTGGCTTCATAGGAGAGTACCCCAATTATCCATCTAAGAAAACGTGGTATGAATTTTCAAAAAATCCTTTCGGCTTGCATGATCGAGTATACTCTTCGAATCATCCTTCGATGGAAGCACCCACTCCTGAGCTCACTACACGTAGCCACTTCCTCTTATGGAGTAGAATCATGGGGGAAGGCATTCCAAGTGACTTGAGTTTGTCAGGGTCGTTCACGTTTTTTAGAATAGTTTTTGATTAAGCAAACAAACCGACGCTCAACAATTTTAAAAACTAGTTGTTTTAACTAGTTGTTTTTAATCTTTCTTGTGTAGATAGACGATGTTGAGTCGAACCTGTCCTATGCCAAGCGCGACTGGTGTCAGCGAGTAAAGCATTTGTGCTGCGTGTCCATGAGAAGAAGGCGAGCCTGTCGCATTGGTTCGGAGCACGTCGTTCGAAACGGAGGACAAAGATGCACAGATGAAGCGTGGAATACAACCGTCGAGATACAGCTGCATGGTGTGGCAAAGGTTGGTAGCAAGTGAGAATGGTTAATTAAGGCATCCAATGTTTCTGGGATCAAATCGTTAAATGCTGTATCACAGTCCAACCAGAAAACGTGCATTCTAAAAATATAGGGGATGTATCCATTTCCCGAACATACGGTGAAAACATTTTACAACAAGCAGGATACAAATCTTCAGCTAATCTAGATGGAGTGTAAAAGAAGAAACCTGGAAGGAAGGACAAATATGCAAATACAATATTTAATGCCACGATATCAGCAATGATTCTTAAATTCAAAGTACTCATCAGCTCACTCACTTTCGGCTGCGTGAACACCAAAATTTGCGATTTAATGAGTTATTTATACTTTTGAGGAGGTATAACAAATTTAATTATTGGGGAGAACACATAGTGAAATTTAGCATTTAACTCAGAAATGTGGTTTCAAGCATCTGTAAGCTAGTGATTGAAATCATTTCTGTCATTTACACAATGCTGATGTTTTGAGTTAGTCACGAACATGTAGAAAACTACTCCGAGAATAGAAGCACTAGACATCAGCACACAGAAGATTTTTCACGTTGTGTTGAGCATCAAATCTGAAAGAAATTCGCTGTGCAAAGCGAATGTCATCATTTGTGAAAATTCGGTAAAATGCATCCGTCATATTGGAATATTACATCGTCTGCTAACTTGTTACTGCCACAACTGACCGCGATCAGTTTTGACTTCGAAATTCAACGGCTAGCGTATGAGACCTATGTAGGATATATGAGGACTATAGTGATTCGAAGGGGAATATCCAGCTATTCCGAGTTAGTATAGCCATGGTCAATTAATTTGGGGGATAGCATTTCTCGGAGTTGGCTGTTGTAATTGGTTATCGAGGTTTCCCTGAATCATGACCTGGAGCGTATCGTCTTCTTATAGCTGGTGAGCTTGCTAAAACAAATGATGACAAAACAACAGCGACAAATAGTCGAATTTACTTTAGATGCTCGTGACCATGTACAGTAAAACATCTCTACCATGTAGCTCATCTACAGGGTAACTTCATGCTTGGAAGTACTTGGTTATGCATAAACCACCAGAAAAAGTCACATATTCTTGATACAATCTACTTTGGGGTTTAGTCAAACAATCTGTGATTTCCAAGACTTATGGGTGTGCCGCTTTTGTCGTAATCCTCCATTGGTAGGTGCACAGGCATTTCCCCAGCACTGTGTCAGTTGTGGAACTTTTACGCAACGTCCGGAGACAGATAAGGCTGCGAGAGATTCGTAGCCAACAGCGTTCTACACAGTGCAAATTGCGTGCACTAAATGGCTCGGTTCTTGAACTGGTTAAAATGCACCACAACTATCTAACACTGTAGAAGTACACTAACAGTCTGTTTTCGTCTGATTTTCCGAATTTTTGGTGAGAACGTCAAAATTCAAGATTCTTCCGTAAAAATAAATCAGACGTACAAAACAGTGACAGTTCGATCAAGAATGCTGAATAATCCTTTGACTTATTTTTAAAGTGCTCGAACTTCCCCTTAGTTGATGCGGTGGGATTCCTTGCACCAGATATCATCCCCTTATTGCTAAGATATGTTTTCCAGTCAGTCTAGCGGGGTGTCTGTTCCAATGGTTGAAAGAATATTCAACCACTTTTTGTTGTAACGCGCGGTGCATACCATTGATTTGTGTGTATTTCCGCTAGTGGCGAAGGTTACTGAATTTTTAACTCAGAAACCAACGTTCCTGGACGTTAAACTAGTGGTAAATTATTCCATTTGTTTTAGCCTATCCGTAAAGTTTCGAGTGCTATCCCATTGAAACACTACATGGTAGTTTTATTGTTGTACCTCCTTTCAAGGGGGAACAGGAACATTGACTTATTTTTAAAGTGCTCGAACTTCCCCTTAGTTGATGCGGTCGGAATCCTTGCACCAGATATCATCCCTTTACTGCTAAGATATGTTTTCCAGTCAGTCTACTGGGGTGTCTGTTCCAATGGTTGAAAGAATATTCAACCACTTTTTGTTGTAACGCGCGGTGCATACCATTGATTTGTGTGTATTTCCGCTAGTGGCGAAGGTTACTGAATTTTTAACTCAGAAACCAACGTTCCTGGACGTTAAACTAGTGGTAAATTATTCCATTTGTTTTAGCCTATCCGTAAAGTTTCGAGTGCTATCCCATTGAAACACTACATGGTAGTTTTATTGTTTGTACCTCCTTCAAGGGGGAACAGGAACAAAGCCACACTTATGTGCAGGATTCTGAAACAAGCTGAAAGGTTCTCGTTTCTTCGCTCGACAGTACACCTAATTCTCTTTACAGACAACTCATGGCGATCGATTTTTGTTTGAAAAGTGAATGTATGTACAGGTAACTCCAGAGATTTTCCAAGTTCATTTCGAATTCAAGAACTACATAGTGAGAGGTGTTCAGGTCAGACGTAATGGCCGGATAGTATTTTGTTCAGTTTGTATTAAAAGGTCTACCATTGGTACTCTCAACGCAATTGTTGGGAACTTCAAATAATTTTTCACTTCACTTCCATGTATGTTTTCATAAGGTTTACTCTTTGTCCTCTACGGCTATTTTTTCCTACGCTTCTTTCTTCCGATATCATATTCTTGTCGATGTCACAAATAACTTGCCAATAAATGGAAAAATCTACTGTTTTTTTCAAAGACCCATTGAAAAGAATTCCCGAAAAACTATATACTCGCAAGTGTCAACAGATTAGTGCTACCATCATGAGCGAACATCTTATCTGAATCACAGTTACTTATCTTCCTGTGTATCTCGGAAAATTCTTCGACTGAAAATAATTGCCACTCCAGGTGGGGATGACAGCAGTCCCAATTTTCACCCTGGAGATTTGTGATGACCATGGACTTCTTGAACAGGTGGCGGGCGATTACCATCCGGTTTGTACGGGCGCAAGCCGTGCCGGTTAAAGTTGAGATCAGGGTCATTATGACCTTCTCTATGTGTGGTGTTAGACTGGCATCAGAGATTGTGGGGGAAAAGACCAATAAACGGAAATGTCGCTTTAGGGAATAAAATTCAAAAATGAGTTGTTAACCTATGAAAAGCTTCCATCGACTGTAATCGTTGACACATAGCTTGTCGTGAAAAACAGAAGTACACAAATTACTCAACTGATTTTGTGAAAATATTTAAATAACCTGATAATGGAGTTATTGATAACCTGTTTCTTTTAAATACCTAATTTCCTCATTTATACTCCATTCTTCAGCACCTGGGACCGTTTTTAAGTTAGCCGACCTAACCAGCTGGGTGTTCTAGACCTTCGGTTATTTTTTGACCCAAATAACACTGTTTGGGAATTTTTGTACACTATATTATTTAGCTAACACCGGACCACCAAGGCAGGTTGGCGGTAAGATATGTTAAGACTAGTTATTGTTTGGTCGAATATTCAAGCATCTGTCGATCATTATCGTAAAGTAGTTCCTCGAAAAAAACACGTGTAAACTGCCAAATTGTGCACAGATTTCCCTTTGGTCTTCCTCTCCACGTTCGTTTTCTGTTATAGGAATGTTGTTTGTGTCGTTTGGTTTGGACAGCAAACGGATCGGACTTGAAGGAATGGCACGAAATGAGGTCATCAGCCCAGAAAAGTGCATGTCCCGGAGCCGGGTGTTGTAGTTTACTTAACAATGGTACGTTGTACTTTGACGTGTATTTCGATAACGGCTACCAGTACGAGTTCCGTAGAGCTGCACGTGCTCGAGACGAACCAGAAAATCCGTATTTATTCTATACCAATTTGCTGATAATTCTGGTTGACATACTTGATAATGAACACTGGGGCGATCTCAACCATTTGCTTTTGAGAAGCAAATATGTCAAATTAGACTAATGTGAAACATCAATGTGTACAATCACCACTACTGCTAAAAATTGTGATAAGTTTCTCATTCACTTAAACGTCCTCTGTCATGGGAGTATCTTTTTAAACAATACCATCGTGTTCTATTTTCCAAGAGCGCACCCGATCACACATACAGTGAACAACACTTCGTGAGTTTGCTTTGAGGAATTAGCCCGAGCGGCGAGTCAACTATATTTAGACAATAATGGAATTCGAGGAAATTAAACTTCCTGAAGATGGAATCATGGGTAGAAGCGAATAAGAACGCAGCTATTGTTCTGTAGTCAGACCTTTGAAATGTGCATGCCCGCAGCATTGATTTGTACAACTTTATTTGGAGCTATTTCTCTTATGGGCGGAACAGATTCACTGTCATGTGCTCACGTATATTTTAGGACAATGAGGGATATCTTAATCAGCAGTTGTATTAGTTCTATCCATCTGAAAGCAGTAAATTGTGGAAGCAGCTTTTCATTTCATCTCAGCCAACGCAGGTGACGCCATAGCCAACTAAACCCCACCATAAATGGGTCCATCTATCGAAGAAAATTTTGAAGAAAAGGAAAATTTGCAAGATTTTAGGCAACTGGTTCAACCATGTATGAAAATAACTGTTTTAGGCAAGGTCTAAGAAGGCTAGTCGAGCAATTGATTGTAGATTTGTCAAGATATCACCGACAGGTCTCTCGGTTTCGTATTAGAAATTGAGGAATTGGTTATGGTTCTCCGCTGAATTGTCGATATGGGGATAGAATTTTTTGAACTGTTTCACTCAGAATCAAACATCAGGATACTCAACATTCATACGTACCGAATCCCTCTACAACAAACGTTATCAGAAGATACAATATCGTGAGATCCTATGTCATTTAAGGACTGTTTGGTTGGTCTCATTTTAGTAGCTTTTGTAAACAGTATATCGCTCTCAGTGAATCCTTCAAAGATGCAGTTTTGGGTTCCTGTCCGAAAGCTTGTACGCTTAACTGAAAGAAACACTATGATCATAGGTATGTGCACAAATTCATTGCTGTCCAACTTTTTAGAATCGAACACATTCCCCCGTTTATCTGAAAGTAACGTGTCATACCATCTCTTTCTCTCGCTTTTATCGTCCCTACTACTTACAGAGTTCCTCTTTACCTACGACTGATGGCATTAATTGGCGATGTTAACATCGTAACGTATTTTCCATTACCTTACTAATCAAATGACCCAACGAACCTAGTTTACATTTGGGCAGTTTTCGTCAACCATATTAAGACATTCGCCTCACATGACTGGTGATTAAACTATATGATATACTATTGAAGTGGATGAGGGAACAGGTAAAAAGTAAGACTGTGCGTTGTGGGTAATATAGTAGGAATGCCTCGAATATGATGCACAATACATATGGATAACACATATTTTTCAAACATTTGTGGAAGCACCTTCTGTTAATTTCGAACTGTTCTGTCTATAATTTACAGCAGACTCACCTCTAATATCGTCTGACACTGAGGCACCAGCTGGAATGAATTTACATGAGAACCTCCCGCAGTCAGATGAAGGTAAACAAAGTACCGCACCGAACCCAGTATCCCCTCAGCCGAACGAACCAGACGAATTCGAGTTTACAATGGTTGGTGGGGTCGGATTCTCCACAAACAGTGGCAGCTACACAGCACAAATCGATGAGGTTAGTGGCACCTCAGCGTCCGTTCCACTGACAACAACACCATCAAGCACGGAAGACACAAGTATACTGTGTCATGAAAATTACGTATGGGACAAAGAACAAGAACTATGCATTCGCTTAATGACAGCTTGCCCAATTGGAATGTATCTTAACAGGACAACAAACAAATGCACTCGCCGAGTCGCTACGCTAGAAAGTTGTGACGCCGGATATCGATTTAACGAAGAGAAATCTAGCTGTGAAGGTCAGTATAATGCGGCTAAGTTGCCATTTGTTAAATCAATCTGGACATCATCCACTCAGTGATGAAATTAGCCCGCATTCTGTAGTACGGCTCTGGATGCAATATTTTGATAACCATAGGGCATTTATTGCCAGTTTTTGCTGTTTTAACAGTCCTTTCTAGCTTGACTTTTACTCAGCTAAGGAGTAAATGGTTCGCTCAACAACGTAGGCACGGTGGTTGCAAACGTCACCAGTGGATTTGACAACGTTAGTTTTTGAAGTACCTTCCTTCCTCAATGCTGCAGTGTTTTGGTCCCCTTGAGTACAGATCAAAATGCATCCTGCAATCCATTTAACAGCTTTTAATGTAGTCTAATATTTGATCCAATGTCTTCTTCCATTACATATAAGTTTCACTTTTCCACCCACCAAAAGGCATAAAAACTGTGGTTAGATGTAGCTTTTCAGTTGACGTCCTATTTAGTATCGAGCAATTTATTCTCATTCTGTACTGAATTTGTTTCATGAAGGCGACGATGTCGTCTACATAGTGGATCCTACTTGGTATTATGAGATTCTAATTTCTTGATTACCTGGTTTGAAAGGATACAGTAGAGAACCTTTCGTTTTCTGTTATATTTGCTTATCAAAGTTGAAGTGAATGTGCATGCAGAAATCCAACAACCTATCCGGACTTTACGGCTTCACGGTCCGTACTGTTTTTGAATTAACCTGATGTAATTCCACGACTGTATCCTTGATGAACTGGAGGCCTATCGTTGTGAAGAATCCTATGAGTTTTAACGTGAGCACTAATGAAAATAACAGCGTGGATTTCACAGGGATCAAGGTCAGAATTCAGTCCAGCAACTGCCATTTGATGACAGCAAGAGTGACCGACCTCAAAGCAATTAGAATTCCGTGGCAGCCATGTTCAGTGACGTTAAAAGTCAGAGAAATATGCCCTACTTCTCCCTTCAAAAGGTTGGGTCAGTGCCCACTGTACTGTGGGCCAGACCATGCGGTGAAGTTTGGAGAGATGGCATTCGATATAAGGTAGTGGATAACTAGGTTCCAGACATGCCCAAAAGTCGTGAGGCCCGGCTGTGGACACATAGAACGATGGAACACTGTCATTATAGATAACTGCTCATCGGATTGGAATAAATCAACGAACCAATATTGGTAAAAGGTAAACAAATTGGTAAGAAAGCTCAACAAGCCGACTGAATCGTTGACAGTCTTGCAGCAGCAAATCAGCATTACTCAAATGTAGATGCCGTCATGTCAATGAAGCCCTATCTTCTGAAAAACCTAGAATTACTGTGCATCTTCAGTGTGAGTACTCAGCAGTGCTCATCTCACGAGATTTACTCAAATCGCATATCATTAGCTAATGTCCAAACTGTCAGGTGTTCAATCACTGGCCGGATGGTCACGGGTTCAAAACCCTGAGTCACCTCATCTTACCATCAGCTAGGACATGCTAATTTAAATTTGGATTTAAATGGATATCCAAGCAAGAGTGAGAGTCTTTGAGGAGAGCCTCGCAACCTTGGTAAACAAGCAAGTCATTGTGAAAAGGTGAACCCCCAATCCGGTCTCAAACTTGAGAACCGTCCCATTGTACGGACGTAAGCGGCTTAGCAGAATCTTCCTTGTGAGCCACCAGCGTACTCAATGTCTACCTGCTAAACGCAACCATCTGGAACCGAGAGTAACTTTGTTCAGCTTTGTGGTAGGTACTTGTGTGAGCTCTTTAGCATTCATTTTTCGGATCGATCACTGCCCGAAATAATGTTGGAAAGTCAACAAAGAGGAGACTTAGTAAACGAAACCCTATAGACCAGAGAATATTCTGTTGGATTCAAGTGCTCTCAGAGCGTAAGATCCCCGATAGCTGTTGCCTAGGCTTTTTTTACTACTACCACAAAACAACCAATAAATCGTTCAATGGCAGCTTTGACTGACCACATAGAAACACCATTGATATACTTGGTTGCTTTGCAAAAGCAGTGGTTCACGAATCTAACATTTCGGCTGAGGTCAGTCTTCATCGCCTGACCTCCAAAAAGATGTAAACAACATTCTAACCACTTCTGGCTTTTTTTCCGAACTGGCTAACGTGAAGACTTCCTTCGATTGATAAAACATTTCACTGATATAACAAAGAGTGAAAACAGTTTCATGAGTGAGGGAAGCACATGTTCGAATTAACCTCCAGCTTTTCGTTTATCCAACTACTGCAAATGGCCCTCACATATTTTAGAGTCCAGTTGGCTAGGTCCTTACACTCGTTTGGGATGTTCGAAGACCTATTGAGCAATTTAAACAGCCCCCCCCCAAAAAAAAAGAACAGAGGCCTCATTCTGGAATATTTAGGCGTCCCATCAAAAAACCGCCTTCGACTGACATCCATTCCAGAATGTTTTACAATACATTCGCGAACAGTCCAGGAATAGTGTGGCAGTGTGCCATTCTGTCAAAACCATACACCATCTATAAGATAAAATCCCTCCAGCTGCTGAAATATTTTGGATAGCTGGAGCCCGTATAATAAAGCTATAACGAAAAATATATGATCACGACTTCACTTACAATTCACTTTATCCGAAAAGTAAAACGTTTTTGTGGTTTTTGTGGCAATCATGTCAGACTGGTGTTGAGATGGACAGGGCCTGCTGAAATGCGGGTATCATCTAGACTGCCACTGACAT